>NW_027313020.1:0-24206 GCF_040954645.1 Diabrotica undecimpunctata
TTGGACAAACCTTTGACAGGCACTAACCGTTGGACAAAGTCGTGATCTTAGTAATTTGTGTCATTTTAGAAAATAGGACATAATATTATATCCTAGCGTGGATATTTAAATCAAAAATACTTTTATCAGCAGCAAAAATAGAAACATAAAACTATAATTCGTTAAATAACGTATACTATTAGCGAGAAATGGACGTTGAACCAGCGTTGCAGTAACAAAATTACTGGTATTCGAACAGAAGATGCTACGGAATATCTTTGGGCCTTGTAAAGATAAGACAACAGGAGAATGGAGTACATAAACAGTAAATCTCTTTAGAAAAGTTAAACAAGATATCAATTTATCAGCCACGATGTAAAAATTAATAAATTTAATATTATTTAAGTGTATATATATACATATATATATATATATATATATATATATATATATATAATATATATATATATATATATATATATATTGTTATGATGTGTTTTTTGTTTGAAGATGAGCAATGAGTATTTTTAATAATATAGGGTTTTTATCGCGGTTCTCAAAGAATTAGTTTGTAAGTACTTTTTTAAATTATCTTTATTATAACTATTATGGAACACACATATATATCTAACTTAGCCAATGTAAATTTAAAATAAACTATCTTTAAATTGATATTCTTATAAAACTAATTAAATTCTATAGACAATGTAAAATTTAAACAAACTATCTTCAAAATTGAAATTGTTTATGACACTAACTAAATTATATTAACAAAATTTTGTACCTTTCTTTCACTGAATGCCTAAATGAACTGTTTTCCACTATATAGATTCTAATCACCACTGAATGTCTTCGTACTTCAGTATCCTTGTTTTTTGTGAAATTACTTTTTCCAATTATCAGCTTCTACCAATTTAAGATATGTTTTCTTCACCAGCATTTATACACCACCAACCCAACCAGCAACAGCATTTATATTTATTCTTCTTTTCAATATACCAATATCCAATTATTATAAGTTGATTTATACTAATCTCCAACCATAATATAATTTAATTTCTTCCAATATACTTTTTTTAATCTTCAATAATTATTTGTGTATGATTATAAATGTGCATTAAATTATATGCATAATTTTAATCTTCATTTAACTCACTATATAAACAATTTGACTATTTGTACCTGATTCACTGACTCCAACTAACTTTCATCATTCTACTAAACTTTTTTTGACTGACTTCTTGAAAATTCTGAACAATTACTTCACTATTCACTAACTAAATGTGTCTAGGACTAACTTTCAAATAAACTGGCCTGACTTCTGACTAAAAACTTCTTAAAACTGCCCATCTTGAATCCAAATCACGGGTATTTATATCCTTTTGGATATTCCAGAACCATCTGGTAAGAGCTCATGTTCCATCGTTCTATTAACTTCTATATAGATGTTCTCGAAAAAATTATCAGTTCGATCCACCGCCTAAATCATTATTTCGAGAATGTTCGACCGTAAACAATGGTCAAATTCTGCACTCTGGAGAATTCGTTAAGTCCATTGATAATTTTGGTGACATTAGGCTTTTCAGATCAGATTACCAATTCAATAAGTACAAACACTCTAAATTAATAAAATACACATTTCAAACAATATAACCCCACTCTATATTCCCAATTATTCCTAAAAGTCTCTTGGAGCAGAGTTTGTATAGTTGGTTGCCTAGTCACATGGCTCACTTAATGTATCTACCACATTATAATTACTAAAATACAACTTTTACAATTTTATATGCTAATTTCTTTAAATGCCCTCACATAAATATATTTTTTATAATTCTCTAGTATATAACTTATTAAAATAATCAAATACTTTTTATATCTAATATTATGTAGTATATAACTTATAAATTATTTTCTATAAACCCTAATTGTCACAATACCCCCAAAAATAATTTTAAAATAAATAATTTACTTATTATTTTTTTAATATTAATTTCTCATACCTTATTAAATTTAATAAATTAATAATTCAATTTTTTTTAATATTGAAAATGTGTTAAATTACATCCCTGTTCGCTGTCTATGTCAAAACAGAGAACAACGGATCACAGATCGGCTATTCTATGGTCAAACTGTCATGTCAAATGGAGAATGGATTTTATCAGAGAATAAAATATAACCTTAATTAAAAATATAATCTAATTGTGTTCTGGTTATTTATAGACAAAATCTAGGAATTATTTCCATTCAAAATAACTTTCATCAATATAAATTGGTAAGTTTTACACTTTTTATAAAGACATTTACACAATCAATTCTGTATCTAACCCCAAATTATGATTTTTAGGGTCCAAACAATTCCATATGTACAAAATTCAACAAGTATGATGTCAATTTTATTCACAACAAAGAAATCTACCATCTATCTATGAAATGGATCTATCAGTAAGATTTTTTTTTTTTTGAAATTCTTTTCTTTGTTTAGTTGACATATTGGGCATTGGGTAGTAATTTCTTTTGCTATACTTATGTCATTCTTTGAAAATAATTGTCCCTAGATAGCATCCATAGCTTTCTTGAACCAATATGCATATAATTGTTATGTAAATTTTTCAATATTTTCTTTGCTTAAGTTCTAGTTATTACATATACTTCTATGCCATTTATTATTTATAAAATACCCCATCTTTCCTAAGGACTTTTTGTTTTTCACTCATATTGATCTGATCTCTTATAATTTCTTCTTTAGAATATAATCCAGTACTTTCTACTAATTGATTTAATCCAATTTTATTGTTCGCTGCCCTTTTTGTGGTATATTTTCTAACCTTGATAAAGCATCTGCCACTATATTGGATTTTCCAGAAATGTATTTGATTTCAAAGCAGTATTCACTAAGTATTAGACTCCACCGATGTATTCTACTGTTTCCATATTTGTTATTAATATAGACGTTAAGCTTGGTGATCTGTTTCTATAGTAAATTCATTACCCAACAAATAAAATCTTAATTTGTGACACAGTGTATTATACTTGCTAGTTCTAATTCTGAAACTAAGTAACCCTTTTCATGTGGCTTTGTAATTCTTGAAATGAATTGTATTGGGTATTCGACCCCATCATGTATTTGTAATAATACCCCTGATAATCTCTCTATTGATGCATCTGTTCTTAATATGAATGGCTGTGTGTAGTCAGGATAGTATATTTTCAAATTTGACAGAAAAATGTTTTTAATCTCTTGGAATGCTAGTTCTCTTCTCTGATCCCATCTCCATTTTACACCTTTTCTCAGTAGTTCAAGTAATGGAATTTCTTTTATACTTAGATCTGGTATCATCCTTTATAATAATTAATTATCCAATAAATCCTCTTAAGTTCTTAAATTGTGTGGTGTTTTATATTCCTGAATGACTTGTGTCCGTTCTGGATCCATTTCGATTCCCTTAGTGTTAAGTTTATAACCTAGATATATGACTTCTTTTGAAAAATGTACATTTTTCTTGATTTATTTTTAGTCCAACTTTGTCTAATCTATTTATTATAATTTTTAGGTGTTTCTCATGAATTTCAGCCGTTTTAGAATAAATTAATATATCATCAATGTAGTGAATTACAAATGTTCATATGATCCAAAATATCATGAAGATATCTACATAGAGCACTGCAAGATGATTGAAGTCCAAATGGTACTACTTTGAATTGATATACTACTTCATCTATCTGAAATCCTGTATACTGTCTACTTTTTCTTTCTAGAGGTATTAACCAAAAGCTATGCTGTAAATCAATTTTAGTGAAAAATGACATTCCTGTAATTCTTCCTAGTATTCCATCTATACTCATTGGTGCTTCAAATTGCTTTTCAGTGATCTTGTTAATATTCCTTGTATCCAAACATAACCTGATTTCACCTGATCTGTTACGCACTACTACTATAGGGTTGATAAAACGTGTATCTGCCTTCTCAATGATTCCATCTTCTAACATATTATTAATTGTTTTGTTTACTTCTTCTCTGTATTTATATGGTATTGGGTATGATTTTGTTTTAAAATCTTTTTCTTCTTTAACTTTTATACTATGGATATAATTTTGTGCAATTCTATTTTCTTTATTGACAAGTCCCTTGTGTTGCTGCAATATGGAAATGACTATTGATTTATACTCTTTAGGGCAATTTAAAACTTTCATTATATCTTCTTCTTTACAAATAAAATTATTCTTCATTATGTACTCATTATTCCTTGCTTCCAATTTTACGCACTCCGCCTCGTAGGCATCCATCTGCTTAAAATTTCCATTCCTTAAATATTCACTACAATAATTATTCTTTACATTCTTTTTGGACATATCCCTATCATCAAAATACATTTCTTCTTCATAAACATCACTATTTTCTTTTAATAATATCCTATCAACTCTTATTCCTTCTTCCACCTCATCTTTCTGCATAAATTTAATTATTTGCCCTTCCAAAGTTACCATTTTTTTTTTTAAATCTATCTTTACTTTCTTCTTTTCCAATTCATCATTTCCCATTAATATATCAACACATAAATCCTTGACAATAAATCCTTGCATATTAATTTCTTTATTAAGAATATTAATTTTAAAATTGGCTAGTTTATCAATTTCACCCAACTTCTTATTATTTGCACCAACAATTTTAATTTTTGGAATCTTTATTATATCTGATAATTTTAATGTATTAAAAATAAAATTCTCCGAGACTAAAGTACTTTCTGAACCAGTATCTATCATAATCTTAATCATTTTATTTTTGGCCAAAGCATTTATATAAATTAAATTAATAGATTCAATAATTTTCTCTTCATCTAAAGAAATAAATTCAGAAGGTTTTTCATAATAGCAATGGCCTAACTTGTAATTCAGAAAGTTTACTGAACAAAATTTTGATTATTAGAATTGTCAGATTGTATCTGACCACTTGGATCTGATGTCCTATGTCTTTCCCTACTATTACTTCTACTCACATTTTCCTGCCTTGTACTACTTCGTTCCCTGTCTTCGCAGCTTCTATTCCTTCGAACACAATTTACCTGTTTGTTATAGTTAGGTCGCTCTGTATTTCTTCTATTGTTAAAATCTTGTCTATTATTATTAGTACTGTTATTAAAATGTTGTCTATTATAACTAGTACTGTTATTACAATTTTGTCTAATTTGATTACTGTTATTATTATTAAAATTTTGTAAATTATTACCATACCTAGTATTATTGTTATATGATTGTCTATATTGTCGATTATCATTTTTATTATATTGAAAGTTATTGTTGTTTTTTCTGTTGTTATTATTACTTGTCATATTGCCTCTTTGTATTCTTTGAATAAAATTAATAAAACTATCTATTGTTTGAATATTTTGTACAGTTACGGTTTGCACAACATCAGCATCAAAATGTCTAGATACATTTAAGACTGTTTCATCCTCTCTAAGTGGTGGTTCTAAATATTTTGCAACTGTTATCAATTTCAATGCATAATCTACCATATTTGATTTTAAATTTTGATTATACTTTCCAAAATATAGAATTTCTCTAAACTTGGCTTGCTCTAATTCACCCCAATAATAATTTAAAAATTTATTTTCAAATGTTTGAAAATTATCTAAATCATTCTCAATACTAGCAAACCAAGTTGCTGCATTGTCATTTAATGTCATTCTAATATAATCTTTAATATCATTAATATTATTCACAAATCTTAATTTATGTTTTAAACTATTTATGTATACTCTAGGATGCAAATTTTTTATATTACCAGAGAATTTAATCCCAGTCTCATTTGTTAAATTTAAGTAAGGTCTCCCTATGTCTCTCATTTGTGAAATATCATCTATTCTCTGTTCCACATTTCTTATTTGATTACAATTTATTTGGATATTTTGTTGTATATCGTCTAATTTTTCTTCTGTGTTTCTCCTGTCTTCGTTAATTTTTACTTCTAAGTTACATTTCTGTAACTCTATTTTCTGTTCTATATCTATTTTATTATCTTGAATAATCCTCTTTACTTCTGTCCTCTCATTGTCTATCCTTTTCTTGTAGTCATTCCGTATACTTTTTATTTCATTTGCTACTTTTTTCTCTGCAGCTTCAAGTTTTTTATCCATTTGTTTTACAATTATATTATTATTATCTTCTATTTTCTTTTCTAATTTTCTATAATTCTCTTCCAATTTCTGTTCCATTTTTTTCATGTCTTCTTTGACTTCTTTTGAATTCTCTTCCAATTTTTTCGTATTCTCTTTCATTTTCTGTTCCATTTTTTTCATGTCTTCTTTGATTTCTTTTGAATTCTCTTCCATTGTCTTGTTCATCTGCATCATTAATGACATCAAAGCTGCCATATTGACATTTTCCTCTCTTTCTGGATTCATTTCTGCAGTATCTTGTGGAACTAAACTCTCCTCTTGTATAGGTTGTGTTTCTACTTCCACATCTTCTTCATTCTTTTTGCTTCTTGTACCTTTCTTTCCTTGAGACATTTTAAGACTTTACTTGTTCAAATATAATTAAAAATAAAATCTATAATTTTTTCTTTCTACTGATAATTAATTTACTTATATGAGAGCACTTATCTTCCCAAACTAATTCTTTTAAATAGAGAGCCACCGCGTTGGGTGCCAAATTGTTATGATGTGTTTTTTGTTTGAATGATGAGCAATGAGTATTTTTAATAATATAGGGTTTTTATCGCGGTTCTCAAAGAATTAGTTTGTAAGTACTTTTTTAAATTATCTTTATTATAACTATTATGGAACACACATATATATCTAACTTAGCCAATGTAAATTTAAAATAAACTATCTTTAAATTGATATTCTTATAAAACTAATTAAATTCTATAGACAATGTAAAATTTAAACAAACTATCTTCAAAATTGAAATTGTTATGACACTAACTAAATTATATTAACAAAATTTTGTACCCTTCTTTCACTGAATGCCTAAATGAACTGTTTTCCACTATATAGATTCTAATCACCACTGAATGTCTTCGTACTTCAGTTATCCTTGTTTTTTGTGAAATTACTTTTTCCAATTATCAGCTTCTACCAATTTAAGATATAGTTTTCTTCACCAGCATTTATACACCACCAACCAAACCAGCAAACAGCATTTATATTTATTCTTCTTTTCAATATACCAATATCCAATTATTATAAGTTGATTTATACTAATCTCCAACCATAATATAATTTAATTTCTTCCAATATACTTTTTTTAATCTTCAATAATTATTTGTGTATGATTATAAATGTGCATTAAATTATATGCATAATTTTTAATCTTCATTTAACTCACTATATAAACAATTTGACTATTTGTACCTGATTCACTGACTCCAACTAACTTTCATATTTCTTACTAAACTTTTTTTGACTGACTTCTTGAAAATTCTGAACAATTTACTTCACTATTCACTAACTAAATGTGTCTAGTTACTAACTTTCATAATAAACTGGCCTGACTTCTGACTAAAAACTTCTTAAAACTGCCATCTTGAATCCAAATCACGGGTATTTATATCCTTTTGGATATTCCAGAACCATCTGGTAAGAGATCATGTTCCATTCGTTCTATTAACTTCTATATAGATGTTCTCGAAAAAAATATCTGTTCGATCCACCGCCATAATCATTATTTCGAGAATGTTCGACCGTAAACAATGGTCAAATTCTGCACTCTGGAGAATTCGTTAATGTTCCATTGATAATTTTGTTGACATTTAGGCTTTTCAGATCAGAATAAACATTCAAATTAGTAACTAACACTCTAATTTAATAAAATACACATTTCAAACAATATAACCCCACTTTATATTCCCAATTATTTCCTAAAATGTCAACTTGGAGACAGAGTTTGTATAGTTGGTTGCCTAGTCACATGGCTCACTTAAATGTATCTACCACATTATAATTACTAAAATACAACTTTTTACAATTATTATATGCTAATTTCTTAAAATGCCCTCACATAAATATATTTTTATAAAATTCTCTAGTATATAACTTATTTAAAATAATCAAATACTTTTTTATATCTAATATTATGTAGTATATAACTTATAAATTATTTTCTATAAACCCTAATTGTCACAATATATATATATATATATATATATATATATATATATATATATATATATATATATATATATATATATATATATATATATATATATATATATATATATATATATATATATATATATATATATATATATATATATATATATATATATAGAAACTATCAGTTTATAGCGTTGTAGCATGTATAAATTTCTTATAACTATCGAATATTTAATGTATAAGATTTATTTGGTACGCCCATGGATATGTATTAAAATGCCCACTTGCTGGCTGCGAAAACTAATCGAAGGGGTGAAAAGGTTAGAGAGCCGATAGAGGAGTCAAGTCGAGGTCAAGTTTCAGTTGGGATTGAAATTTTGAAGGCAAAAGATTTAGTGTGTGTAGTCTAAAAAAGCTGGCAAAATTTTATTGTGGAGAGGTGAATTTAATCAAATGCAATGTGACAGTTTTGTTAAGTTAATCACCGAATTGTTGTATGCGTTGTGTCCTATGTGGGAGACTTGTAAAACAGCGTTACAACAATTTAAGAAGTACACATGGTTTTAAGCATTTTTGCAATTTGTTAATCCGATGCCCGAATCCAGTGCCGAACTTCCACAGAATCATCTATTTGTTTCCATCACCACCAGTGATACCAGGTACTTTCCTGTTAAATATTTTTCTAAGTAAAAATAGACATTTTTCATTAATAAAAAAATTCTGTCATATAATATTGAATGTCTCCAAATTCTGCCTGATCGTATTCACGAGGTAGGAGAGGAAATGGGCAATAAAATAAACTCAAACAAAACCAAATTTTTAGTGTTTAGTCGTGACCCACATCCTGATGCAAAGCTTCAATTAAACGGAGTCCAAGTTGAGAAAGTTCACAAAATGATATATTTGGGATGTGTGATAACGGACCAACTAGATCCAGACATAGAAATAAAACGTAGAATAGCAATGACTAAAACTACTTTTATGAAAATGAAGTCATTTCTTTGCAATAATTATCTCAGTTTGGAACTAAGACAAAGAATGGTTAAGTGCTATGTTTGGTTCGTACTTTTGTATAGTGCAGAAGTGTGGACGCTAAAAGTATCGATCATAAACAAAATTGAAGCATTGGAAATGTGGGTTCATAGACGAATGCTAAAGATACCTTGGACAGCAAGGAAAACTAATTAAGAAGTACTAAGGAGCGTCAACAAAGATAGAGAACAGCTAAAGACTGTTCAACATTAAAAATGTCTTATCTGGGACATATAGTAAGAAGAAGTCGATATAAAATATTACAGCTGAACCTTAAAGGCAAAATAGAGGGTCGTAGAGGTGTAGGAAGAAAACAGGTTTCTTGGTTAAAAAACATTCGTGAATGGACACAGATATCAAATGCAGGACAATTATTCCATATTGCAGAAGATGGAGAAGCCTTCACAATGGTAATCGCCAACGTCGGATAATTCTGATATGGCACGCGAAGAAGAGAAGATAAGTTTTATGGATTGGCTAATTGTCATATTATTCATCTTTTAAATGCAAATAATTTTAAAATTTAATTAATATTTCAAAAAGTTTTGATATTTTATTTTGACATATGACAGTTTTTATTATCTTTTTCTCACAATTGGTACAAAACCATAAATTTGATTTGCTTTGTTTTAAAAGGTTAACCTCAATGTAAGCTCCTTTAAAAAATCTAGGTTTTTTGTTTTAAATAATAATTTAAATTTCTATAGTGTCCCCAACGTCTAAAGTTTGTTGTAAATCATTACAAATAGCACCATTGTAAGTTTGTTTTTGAATTGTGTTATTATTATTTGTATTTGTAACTGTTTGTGGTAAAGTAATAATATATATATGTAATGTTTCTCGTTATACCAAGTCTAGAATTATTTGCTTTAAAAAGATTTTCACTTATTTAATATTTTTTTTTTGGAAAGAGTTGCCTTTCTTTCAATCCAGCAATAAGATTCTTGTAAACGGCATCCTTTTTAAATAGTTTAGGAACCTTCTTGTGTTGCATTGCCCAGGAAATCTATGAAAGTATTTTTCGATTTTCTTTGTGTGTAGTTACCCCTTTACAGTACCTCTTTTATTAACTTACTTACTCTCTCCAACCAAACCAAGAGTAGCCATTCGCAGACGTCTCGGTTTGTTTGCTTATCCTATCTACAGCCCAGTAATTTCTGTCCCCAGTTTCAACCACCTATATTATACCCAATGTGGTAGGTAAATAAAACCGCTACAGTGTTCTTCGCCGATTTTCGATATCCAGGTCTCAGTCATTGAGAAGATTCTCTTTTGTTCCTCAAGCTTTTATATACTTGTCTTCTCCTCTACAGCTTTATCTCGATCTGCACTTCTTTGCGGTGTTCGAAGCATTTCTTTTTTTGGCATTCTGGTGTCATGAAAGTAGTCATTGTAACTATTTAATTTAGCGATACCCACTGTATCATATACTCGCACTCCATCTACAACCGGAAAAATGAAAGATTACCCATGAAGGATCATATCAATCACTTATTTTCTATTTGCTGTCTTTTTCTATAAACAACAAATTTTTGTTATAGAAAAAGACAGCAAATACAAAATAAGTGATTGATATGATCGTTTATGGGTAATCTTTCATTTTTTCGACTGTAATTATACAACCACGGTAATATTAAACTTATGTTACCGCGATAAAAGCCACTCCAAATACTTTGTACCGCTCTATTGGAATTATTTGATATAAAGTATCACCTCGTAAAAATTTTTGGAGAACATTGTTTTAAAGTTGTATTTATTTAGTTAAATTGAATTAGCTGCAAATATAGTTGGCTCGGCAGCTTATAAAAGTATAATCAACTCCATACTATTGGTAATATTGGTACACTTGGCTCCATGTGAACTAAAATATTTTCGTCTTGTTCAATAATACATTTTTAACTGATATTATTTTATATCGGACTAAATCACAATTGATTGTAATGAGAATAACATTTTAAATTTGTTTTGATGCTCCGATTTCCAATCCGGAAATGTTTTTCAAGAAATTGTATAAACATTTAGTTACAGGTTAAAATGATTAATAATTTTTCGCTTACATATTTTTTAAAAACGATTTACGCATTTAAAATCTCAACTTTAAAACAAATAAAAAACGTATTTCTTATTGCAATCAATTGTGGTATAATCCCGTATAAATTATTATTTAACGTAGACATGCCAAAAGACAACCGTTTTAGAACCTCTTTAAAATTACAAATACTTATAAATTAATGCAGTTCAGAAGGTTTTATCTGAAAACGTTCCTGATAGCGCCATCTCTGAAACTCTGTCGGAACATAACATAAACAAAATTAAATTTCCTCCCCACTGCGCATTATTGATTAGTATTCCTGCTAGAGTCTGCCATCTAACGGATACAGAAGTAAGCTATAGAAATTGTCTGTTTTTAAGTTTTTCCGTTAGGTGAACTAAATAAAGATTTTTGCTTAATGTGGCCTGTACATTTAAAATAGAAAACTTCGTTATCGATTTTTTCTAGTCCATTCCATTTTGATACCTCTTGACTTTTACTGCCCTCTGAGGCAAACTTATGAAATACCGCCTAGTCGTGACATGAATACCATAGGTAAAGTTGTAAAGCTTTTTAGTCGTTAAAAAAGTAAAGGGATCGATATTTCGTTCATTAGTAGGCAAAAGCATGATAAGTAAATTTATAACCATAAATTGCGTTTGATGGCCGATAAAAAGTGGAATATAATTCGCCTGAAAGTATACTTGGGCAACAATTTGCTCTACTTTAATTTTTATAACTTTTTAAGATGTAGTCCTTCGATAGAAGGGGAAAATTTTATGGTTTAATATAATAAGAACTGTATTTTAGGAAAAAAGTAAACCTTTTATTTGTTACTTGCATTGACCCACTTGTAATATTATTATGTGTACTTCTTTTTAGCGTTTAGTTTATATAACTGACGAAATCAGTTTAATGATGATTAGGACATGTATATCATATGGCTCAGAAACATAGGCCGTTACGAAATAAAACAAACAACTTTTTCTTTAGGTACCATCCTCTTTAACAAGGTTGGTTTCTATTATGACTCCTTTTACTTTTAAGATTACAGCTCTAAATACTTCTACAAAACTGCATTTATACTTCTTTCTTAAATAATTTAACCAGGAAATGCGTCTCAGTCCAATACTACCTTTTATTGGTTTGTTATCTACTTCGTGTACCCTATACTTAACAGCACGTTGACTGTGTCTGTACTCTTCAAACCATTTGTAGAATGGCGTTTTTGGCTCTTCGGAACCATGTGGCTACGTCTCTGATATTACACTAATCCCTTATGTTTTCTTTTCTAATATCGTATTTTTTTTCTCTCCTAGTTCTTGTTTTTAACCTGCGGTTTAACCACGTTTCTGCGCTATAAAGTAAAATGGGCCAGGTGTAGCATTTTATAACACGTAGTCTAAGGCAAATGGGAAAATGCTGGCTAATAGGAAATTTTAAAATTTAACAAAAGTTGTTGTGTAATTCATTCTTAGTTTAACATCTTCATTGCAATCCCATTTTTTGTTGACCGTAGTGCTTAGATAGTTGAATCGGAATACCCACTCTATAGTATTTCCATGGTCTGTCAAGATATTATTATATAGGCTGTCGATCCATTGCCATAAATTAGGATTTAATCTTTATCTGTGATCTTAAGCCTAAAACGTTGACCAGTGGCGTCAATCATATGCTGCAGATCTTCTAATATTGGTACTTTTTTTACATCTTTAAAGAAAAGAAGGAATATCTGCATAGAGACAATTGTAACTCACTCAGGTAGTTTTGTGTTTCTAATACCCTAACGAAGTTGTGTCAGTACGATATGGCTGAAAAAGTTAGACCTGTGGCACGTCGTCCCGTCACCACTCCGAGTATTCCACTCCATTACGTGTATTAGAAGCAGACAAACTAATGCTAGGTTGGTACTCAGAAATTTGTATAAAAGCACTCTTACTATATCAACGCAGAAAAAAAAGGATATTTTGGATCTTCTTCCCTTCATAAGTCCAGTATTTCATGATTTTTATAAAAATTGAAAGACAGCTGATGCTGCTGATGTGATTCCAGATAATGAAAATTTATCTGAGGCAGAGTAATACTTTTCTCCATTAAGGGACGTAGCCATCTTCTCCTGAAACCGTATTAACATTATTCCTATGTTTTTATATGTTTTTATTTTAATAAATATTGCATAAATAAGTTTTATTTAATTATTTTTTTAAAAATAACAGCTTTTTTGGGCTTAACAAAATAATATAAGTGTTTTGTATAAAACTTAATGAGGTCGCTGGTTAAATGATAATAGATAAATAATAAAGATAAAATGCAGTATTTTGTTGGTAAATCAATTAGCGAAAAATAGCAAATAAAACTGTCAATAAATTAGGAAAGAAACTGGTCTTACTCATTATTAATGTTTGTACAGAGAATATCGACTTACCCTTTGAAATATTGATGTCGTAGCCCAGGAGATCTCCTTGGTACGTCGGGATGCCCGAGGCGGCTCTATGGCACGAGAGCCAACAAACGTGTGTCTCGTTCGCTGTCTTTGGATGAAGTGGCTTGAGTTGAGACTTAAGACGGTCAGAAACCACCCTCCTAACCGTTGCGTGTGGTCTGTATACCAAGAGGGTACACCAATAAATCACTCTATAGTGTTGCGATAATTGTTCTGGTAATACGAACCGTACACTTGTTTCTATATTGGCGACACAAAAGAAGTCAAATTCTTCGTACTTCAACATAATAGATGAGACGACCAGATTTTACAATTTTACGAAATAACAGGAAATAATATATTTTACCAAAGTCGTTAGGATACAGTATTGAATTTAGATCACATTACAGGACCGTAACAGAAATATTAATAGTAAAAATATGAAAAGAAATAGTACATACTTTCCCAAACATTCTCCCGCGCCAAAAACGAATGTTTTTAAGAACAGCTGAAAGGATAAGTATAAAGAATAGACATGAAAGATCGATATACTAATAAAGAACTAAGTAAGAATAACATATGAATTGACAAATAAGCGGCGGTCATATTTTGACCACAGACCATTGTTGGATGTCGTCTGACCCTGTGCTCAGATTAACAACGCGTACAATGTCATCAATTAGAAAAGAATAGCGTCGAATCAGTAGAATTTTTTCGACCGACTAAACTAGAAAGATTGTGTCATACACAATACCGTTGGCCCCTTTTCCTATAAGAATTCCGTGGGGTGCGAAAAGACAAGAAGAAGAATAGCGTCGAAATCTCGGCGTAATGATATTTCGACGAGTTCCACGGTAGGAAAATGCCAGTTTGTTGAAAATTCTAATAATTGCGCCAGTGATAAAACACGACTAACACAATCAGAGAGGTGTTGATTAGAAGGCATTTGATGCCGAGTAAAGTGTGGTATCAGTTCTTGTATGTGTTTAATACGATTGCCAATTTGGGGTAGAAAAATTAGCTCAAGGGAGCGCAATCGTCGATATCGGAATCGAAATATCGGAAGATCGGACGAACAACCCTTTGACAAAAGTGACTAGATCAGCCAGCATTATGGCTGCCAGGAGTTCCAATCTTGTCGAGACAGAGCGAGCATGAAAATTGGACTAGACTCGTTGACAAACGTGACTAGATCCGTCAGCAGTATAGCTGCCAAGAGCTCCGATCTTACGATAGCTGTTCCTGTATAGAAATAACACCAGAAATGTAACACATACAAGTACAGAGGTCAGATGTATCTGTTCAGATGTTTCATCATCCCAGGATACATTGAAGTACCACAACGGTTTTAGAACACGTTTGACTTGCAAAAAGACATCGAAAATGAATAAAAACAAGAGGATAGCAACAAAAATACGACTGATTTACAAACGAATGGCCCGCTTTGTGAACGGTTTGTCCAAGGGACAAGAAGAATGAGAAAAGAAATCAGTCGTAGGATTCCATTTTAGGCCCAGTACCGTAAAAAATGAAAGGTTCCTCTTTGCCAACGAACAACATGTCAAAATGCGTAAGCCAAAGCCTGAAAATAATTAGAGATGGTTGCTGACGTTGTCGATTTGTCTAGCGAAAAACCATCGAGCTTTAAAAGCTAAGAGAGTGCTCACTGCAGAAGATAAGTAATATCAAAGAGAATCACTTGTAGCGTGATTCTGACGTAAGTGCGTCGAGATGGCTGCTGGCCCACTGCCTAGCGGAAAACCATCGTATCGTGCTTTAAAAGCTAAGCAAATTCTCACAGCAGAAGGTGAGTAGATCAAAGAGAATCACTTGTAGCGTGATTCTGACGTAAGTGCGTCGAGATGGCTGCTGGCCCACTGCCTAGCGGAAAACCATCGAGCATTAAAAACTAAGCGTTACTCTTGTAGAGTTTATGAGCGAAAGAAAACGAAGAACTACCGTTAGTAACGATACGTAGCAAAAACTCTTGGAGAGGTTTAAAAAGTCCGATCTCCAGAGAACCCCTTTTATAGCTCCAAAATTCCTTATTTATTTTAATTTGTCGATACGTTTGCTTTATATCGCAAATAAAACAACAACGAAGATATCGAAAATTAAGCAAAGAACGAGATGCCCTTTTAGGACCAGTATCAAAAGCGTCGATTAGCGACACACCTCGAACGTCATATAGATTGGCGTCGAAGCTAGTACGAATTTTGGATAAAAGAAGCGAAATAAAAATTTGTTTTTTGAAAACTGTGTGAGAGTTATAAGAAATTATCGATTTAAAATCGGATTCAGAAACCGGCATCATTATGTTGAGAAGTAACAAAATCTTCCATGAACGCAACATATGTCTCTTTGAGATTCGGAAGTTTCCTGAAGCGATTCTCTAGCATACAAATTGAAGATATGCATAAGAATAAAGAATAAGTAGCGAATATAAACAAAAGAAAAAGATAAATAAAGAGGATTGGGTTGTAAAAACGGTGGAATAACAGAAAATCGGCTTGTTAATTTTCGAAAAATCAACAACTTAGAAATATCCTTCACGAGCTTCGTCGTGTTGGGACAAAACTAACAGGTGCCTACTGTTTTCGACTTCCCAAAACCTTTGTAGAAAATATCTATGTTTGTATACATAGAAGTAACGAAAGATGTGAAATAAAATACAGAATTAGTCGTAGAGACTCGCCCTTATAGAACATAATTGAAAATGATTTCCAAGACTACAGGATGATTTGGTTTGCCAAGAACTTTGACCAGAATTTACGAAACGAAAACCAATTCAACCCCTATAAGTATTTCTATAAGATCTGATTACTAAAATGCGTGATTTGGTAGATCACGGAAATAAAATTGGCTGTGGAGCCTGTATCTAGCAGGATACGAATTATAAGAATGATACGAAAACATATTTGATCTGTATCAACTATGTGGAAAGAAATAGACGAGGACATTAAATGTGGTTGTGTAGCAAAAATAGAAATGTTAGTATTTGAAGAAGTGATTGTCTAAAGGAACAAGATAAATTCGAGCGTTGGTTAACAAACGAAGCAAAACTCGAGACCGTGATTCGCTAACCGTGCAATTCGTCGTTTCGAATGAGGTGGAATCAGGTCACGTACACAAGAAGTATGTGGATTAACCAACGAGAAAATTTCCTGAAGCCGTTTAGTCCCAAAAATACAAACATTTACATGAATAGTGAGAACCAGAACACAAAGCACGAAATAGACTAGAACATTAAATGTGGTTGTGAAGCAAATTAGAAATGTGGGTATTTGAAGAAGTGATTGTCTAAAGGAACAAGATGAATTTGAGCGTTGGTTAACAAACGAAGCAAAACGCGAGACCGTGATTCGCTAACCGTGCAATTCGTCGTTTCGAATGAGGTGGAATCAGGCCCCGTACACAAGAAGTATGTGGATTAACCAACGAAAAAAGTTCTTGAAGCCGTTTAGTCACAAAAAATACAAACATTTATATGACTCATAAGAACTGGAACACAAGACACATTTAACACCTTGATTAGTTACCTTAGGGTGCTTTGTGACACTAACGAAACCACAAGTAACGGAGATTTGATCGAAATATTGAAATAAGACAGAGATAATCGAAAGCGAGTAGAAGAAGACAATAAATTCGATCGAAACAAGGTTGTGAGATTTATGAAAATCTACCCTGGCTACGAATAATAATGAAGGCGTGTGGTTTTGATGCTTGAATGCGTTTCATCGGCCTCCTTGAATCTAGAGAATGCCGAGTATGGCGCGAAAAGTTGGATTTGTTCATTTTGTTGAGCATTGTAAGATACAAGCACGAAAGAGAAGACAATGCAAACATAAACTAACAAATCAACACGAAGAGACCATCTAGATTTAAAGAAGCGAACGGTTTTAAACAAAATCAATTGCAAACAAGTGAGAACATCGATAAAAGGTAAGTAACGAAAGATAAGTATTACAAAGAAAATCGAAAGAAATGTGTTTAAGTTAACAAACAAGACGTACAGAATGAGTTGGAAAGTATTGTACCAGTAGAACAAAAATAATTCATAAAAATCAACACAAAACAATGTAAAAATGTAAAACAATAAATCATAATAAAACACAATAAATCGTAAATGTAATATATGTATAATTAATGTATGATATTAATCAAAATATATATGAAAGTATTTTACCTATTGAAATTATGAATTATAAAAATAGAAATAAATTTAAAAATTGCTGTGTAAATATGATCCAATTTAATTATGTAAATTAAATTTAAAAAGAATGTCGAAGGACCGATTTAAAGTTAAATTGAAAAGAAAAAAAAAAACAATTAATTGAAATGAATTAATTGAAACAATGAAATTAATTGAATCAAAGTCAAAAAAATTATTTATCATCCGGTCTCGAAGTAACCAAATGTTTTGTATAAAACTTAATGAGGTCGCTGGTTAAATGATAATAGATAAATAATAAAGATAAAATGCAGTATTTTGTTGGTAAATCAATTAGCGAAAAATAGCAAATAAAACTGTCAATAAATTAGGAAAGAAACTGGTCTTACTCATTATTAATGTTTGTACAGAGAATATCGACTTACCCTTTGAAATATTGATGTCGTAGCCCAGGAGATCTCCTTGGTACGTCGGGATGCCCAAGGCGGCTCTATGGCACGAGAGCCAACAAACGTGTGTCTCGTTCGCTGTCTTTGGATGAAGTGGCTTGAGTTGAGACTTAAGACGGTCAGAAACCACCCTCCTAACCGTTGCGTGTGGTCTGTATACCAAGAGGGTACACCAATAAATCACTCTATAGTGTTGCGATAATTGTTCTGGTAATACGAACCGTACACTTGTTTCTATATTGGCGACACAAAAGAAGTCAAATTCTTCGTACTTCAACATAATAGATGAGACGACCAGATTTTACAATTTTACGAAATAACAGGAAATAATATATTTTACCAAAGTCGTTAGGATACAGTATTGAATTTAGATCACATTACAGGACCGTAACAGAAATATTAATAGTAAAAATATGAAAAGAAATAGTACATACTTTCCCAAACAATAAGTCATCTGGTACGTGTGGTCCAAATATTATGTCACATTTTTTTGTATGTCCATTTATTAAAAAATGTATAAAATAATAAAAATATATAAAATAGGTAAATATTACAGTTCTGTGTACTACGATTTAGGAGATATGACAATTAATTAGCTTCAGAACAATATTATTTATCGTATTTTGCTTCTCCTGAAAAGTTGACTAAATTGACTTATACTTTTAGAAAAGACATTAGCAAAACGCGCTATCTCAGAGTATTTAGTGTAAATTAACAAACAGAATGTGAATTAAGCTTTTATTAAATATTGCTTTGGTAAATTTTAAATCTAACGGAAATATCTCCAGGATAGTTTTTTTAATCTAAAAGTATAGAAATGATGGTGGTCAGCAGCAAATTGTACGTTTGAATTTATTATCCCACTATATAGTAGCGTGTTTGTGGTTCATAATATTACATCGAATAGAAAATAATTATAGCGTGCCTATAGACTTTGATATTGATCACTCTTTTGCTTCGGACCAATTGACAAAAATAATAGTTGGGCATGTTACACTAATAATCTTGTGTTTAACAGGTCTTTTTCTTTAATTTATAAACTTATGGCATTATTTACTTATAAATATAGACGAGATAAAGCTTCATAAGTTTTGTTAATATTCCCATTTAATTTTATTCAGAGCAAACAACATTTTTCACCCAATTCTCTTTAATTGAGAATATTAGAAATAATGTGCTGCAAGGGAACGGATTTAATTTATTTTATTTCTATAGACTATAATATGCGCGAGATTCTAGATATAAAAACAACAAAATACTTCTGACACCTTCGCAAACCGAGCAGGTAGTCAAGTTTTTTTTGTCCACTGTAACTAATTGTTTCAACAGATGACAAAAATACAGCACATCTAAATACAACTTAAGCTAGATGCACATAATAAGCCAAGGCGGAATACTGGATCATAAAAAGGGAAGAAAAAAAATTAAATAGGAGATAAAAAGGCAGTTTGAAGAAAAGCAGTTAAAAACATGAAATGGTTAAAAAATAAAAACGAAACTTGAAAGTTCTATAGAAATGTAAACACAATGAGTAAAGAGTTTAAGCCATGAGTAGGGAGCTGTAAGGATAAGGAAGGAAATATCCTAAGTGACACGGCTTTAATCTTCAACCGATAGGTTGAATTTTTTGACGCAAAATTTAACGGACAATATATCGAAGAAGCAGATAACACCGTAGCAGATAACACCGTAGCAAATCGAAAAGATCGGAATCTATTCAACCCAAGCGATAAACCACCTACCACTGAAGAGCTAAGCCACTAAAAAGTTTAAAAGTAATAAAACACCAGGAACTAATCAAATTTGTAGTGAGCTCTACAATAATGGTGGCGACGTCCTGCTACAAGCACTGCACTACTAAATGTTTACTTCTTGTCTGGCAAAATGAGACCATGAATGATCTCAAGACGTGATATGCCTGTTACATAAAAAAATGCGATCAGCTCCAGTATGACAACTACAGAGGTATAACCCTGTTAACAACTGCTTACAACATACTAGTAAATATTCTGTACAAAAGGCTACAAGTTTACACAGTTGGCATAGTTGGAAAATACCAGACCGGATTATTTCCAGAAAATAAACAATTGACCAGATTTATTTAATAAGACAGATTCTCGAGAAAACATTAGAATTTAACATTGCAACCTATCGCCTATTTGTCTACTTCAAGGCCGCGCATACGACAGTTGCAAAGAACATTACAATACTAATCAATGCGTGAGTTTGGTAGATCAGAAAAACTTATCCGATTAACGAGAACGACAATGTCTAACTTAAAATCCAGCGTTAGGATACAGGGAGAAAATTCTCGATCCTTTGAGATAAAGAATTGACTTAGACAAAAGAATGCTCTGGCTTGGCTCCTATTTAACATTGCCCTGAAAAAGACAGTCCCAGACACAAGAATTAGAGATGGCGGTACTATTTACAATGGATCGATACAAATGTTAGCATACGCTGATGACATTGACATAATAGGGCGTAGCAGGCGAGATGTTGAGAAATATTTCCTAGAATTGGAAATGGCTACAAAACAGGTCGACCAGTCGAACAAAACCAAGTACTAAGAATCCTATAGCAAACGAGAAACGATAAACATCATTTAAACGTCATATCTTTAAACGTGTTGACAGCTTCACATACCTTGACCCGCTAGTGACTACTACCAATAAAACAAGCTAAAAAATTAAAAGACGAATAAACCTTACAAATAGAGCATACTATGGACTATAAAGAAAAACTAAAATTATTATATTCAAAATACTGCTGAGGCCGATCCTCACATACGAGGCGGACACATCGGCTCTAATGCAGAAGGATGAAAGAGTTCTGGAAATATTCGAATGTAAGATACTCAGCAAAAATATTTGGAACTATAAACGATCAAGGGCAGTGGCGCAATTTAATTTCGAATTGTACCAATTTTTTAACCCTAGGATGCATAACATGAGTATAAGAGACTCGGGCGAACGCATATTTATCTATTGCCCAAACTGTAAAGATGAGAAAAAAGGAATTTAGTCACGTTTTGAAATGTCAAGTTATTAGTACGTTGTCTGCTTTCACAGTTTATATTTGTGTAATTCGCATCATTATTCAAGTAAGTGCAATAATTGTGGATCAGTTTATTACTTAGTCAATAGTTTCATCCACAATTTTATTTTTATAAAAAAGTAAAATTTATTTTTATAAGTGAGGTAGTAGCAAATTGATAGTAAATATTGATAAATATTTTTCTGGCTCACTTCTTAGAAAAATCATTTTATATTACGAGTGCTCTCTTGCGATAGACTTCTGTATTTTTAATTTTACAGATATCAAAACAGAAGTAGTATACAAAAATTCATTCACATTTTATCAAAAAAGGAAAATCATGTTATATAACGAGTGCTCTTTCGCAACAGATTTCTGTGCTTTTGTTTGTACAGATTGTCAAAGCAGAATTAGTATACAAAAATTGTATTTTTAAATGCAAAAAGTTAGCTTTCAAGTAAAATACTCTATATTTTCAGGCCAGCATTATGGCATCCTCGAGTAGAAAAAAAAACCGTTCACCCCAACGATAATAGTTAAGAGGAAATGTTACGAACGTGGTATGACGAGGATGACAACGATTCCATAACTAGTGAAAGTAAAGTATCGGAGGCTGATCAAGAATACGAGCAGCCTGCAGTATACAAAGATAGTTCAGACGAGTATTCCGAAAATTCTCCGAGTAGTGATGATGTGAACTTGAATCAAAATAATTCAACAAATGAAACAGCAGGTACATCATTTATTAGCAGATACAACTTTGAATGAAAATGCATGCCATCTTTGCAAGGAAGAACAAAAATTCACAATCTATATCGTTTCACGGCGGGACCGAAAGTAAGAAACGAAATGTTATCTCCGAAAAATGCTTAGGATAAATTTGTGACTGCTTAAATGGTTGAAGAAATAATAATATGTATCAATAGAGAAGCCAACCGAATATTGGAGGCCAAGGCAAAGGTATGGCCAAAGATTGAAAAAGACGAAATGAACGCATTTTTTGGCCTGCTGCTACTGGCTAGTGTCGAGAAGAACTAGGATACGTCTGTGAGAGAGTTATTCGTAGATAAATCATCAAACCCACTGTATAAATCCACAATGGCAGTAAATCGGTTTGAAAATATAAGACGATTCATACAAATTGACGACCGACGAACACGTTCAACTAGGTGGGAAACTGACAAATTTACTTATGTCCAGTATATATGGGAGTTGTTTGAGAAACAGTGCCGAACAGTTATGGTACCAGAATTGATTGTAACCATTGACAAACAATTATTTGCATTTAGAGGTCGTTGTAATTTAATTCAATACTTGACATCAAAACCTGCAAAATACGGCATTAAATTTATTTGGCTTTGTGAAAGTGAAACAGGATATGCAGTTAATGGGCAGATATACTTAGGTTGTCAATCTGGTAAAAATATTCAACAAAATGTAGGGGAAAATGTTGTAAGCTCTTTGACCTCTTTCATAAAAAATTCTTTTTTATAAAAGAAAAACTTCTTTAAAAACTTTTTTACTTTCATCCCTTTAGCACAGCATTTACTGTCTATAGGAATAACTTTTGTTGGGACATCACGAAAATGTAAGAAAGAGATCCCCTACGAATTTCAAGCTTCAAAAGAAAAATGCGTTTTTCACTCTATTTTTGGATTCAATGATAATTTGACTTTGGTAAGTTGCGTGCCAAAGAGAAATAAAGCTGTCATTCTTCTTAGTTCAACGCACCATGATCAATCTGTAGATATTGAGAGTCAAGCAAAGAAGCTCGAAATTATCAAATTTTACAACCAAACAAAAGGTGGGGTTGATAAAATGAACCAGATGATCGGTAATTACACGGTAGAGCGTCAAACTGAAAGTTGGCCTCTTGCCGTTTGGTACATCATTATGGATGTAGCAGCTCTTAACGCGTTTCTTTTTTATACAAATCAAAGTAAAAATTTTGCTGCAGGAAAAACAAATAAAAGACGATACTTTCTCAAAGATTTAGTAAATGAGTAAGTTTTACCAATTATGAAAAGAAGGGCTAGAAACCCCAAACTTAAACAATCCAAAGACATATGGGTAATTTTATCGAGTTTCCTCAAGAAAATTTAGGGATAGATTTGGCTCATAGAAAGAAAAGGAGATATTCCGAGTGCCTTTCACACATTGCAAGAATGAGCACACAAATTTGTCAGAAGTGTAAGTGTCCAATTTGCAAAGAACACAGTGTTTTAATATGCAAGAATTGTATTGAGTAGTTCCTTTAAGGTATTTATTATATTATTATAAATAAACAAATATTAAATAAATATTAGACAACAATTAAAGAAAATATCTATTTTAGTACTTTATTTACAAAGCGAGTCTGCGAGACTGATATTATGTCATAACGTAGAAATATTTGCTTATGCATCCTAGGGTTAATGAACCAGATGTCGTAAGGTTCATTAAAAGACAGCGACTTCGATGGGTCGAACACATAATACAAATGCCTGATAAAATAATTGTTAAAAATCTAACGAAATGAACACCTATAGGAAGAAGAAGTAGAGGCCGACCGCGAATTAGGTGGTTAAATAGAGTAGATATATATATATATATATATATATATATATATATATATATATATATATATATATATATATATATATATATATATATATATATATATATATATATATATACAGTGTGTCCGTAAAGTATGGAATACATTCGATATTTCCTAAATGAAAAACCTTTTTAAAAAAATTTAAAACACGTCGATTTTTAAATTTAATGTTCTACATTTTACAATAAAATTTCATTATACAAGATGATACACATTACAGTGATGACATCGTTTTTTTTAAATGTAATACCCTGTATTTTAGGACATTTTTAGATCGATAAAAATGAGCTGATTCCAAAAAAGTATAATACTGGGGTCTAACGGATATAACTTGAAAGATATGAAAGATATTTAGGAAATGTCGAATTTATTCACTCTGAGATAGCGCGT
>NW_027313021.1:0-24196 GCF_040954645.1 Diabrotica undecimpunctata
CGCTATCTCAGAGTCTACGTCGACTTTTTCTTTTGTGTCAATAAATAAGGAAATTATATATGACTGGTATGCATCATGTGTTTCAGGATCAATTGAATCATCATGATGCTAAGTGAAAAGAAAAAGAACGTACTTGATTTTCTTTAAAACATAGAATGTCAGGATACATTTATTAAAGTCTTTTCCGTAAGCAAACATGCTACTACACACACGACGATTTTTCACTTCAAATAATTCCGTTGGTATGTCGGGCTAATACTCCGATGGAAAAGGGTATCCCGATACTCCTGAGAGCGATGGAAAGATCAATGCTCGGCGTGAGACTTATAAACAAAAAACAAACAAATGGATTAAAAGCAAAACCAAAGTAAAAGACGCAGGAAAACATGCTGCCAAATTAAAAGGGAGCATCGCATGACACAATGCCCGACTGAAGGATAAAAAATGGAACCACGAAATACAACAATGGAGACCATGGTTAGGAAAGAGAAGAAAGAGGAAGACCACAAATGAGATGGGCTGATGACATTAAGAAGATCGGAGGACACAACTGGAAACAAGTGGCGCAAAATAGAAGACACTGGATTGATTTGGGGGAGGCCTATGTCCAAAGTTGGATTACTTAAGGCTGAAGAACAACTTTTAGTTAATTGTTAATATACAGATCGTTTGCTAAAGACACCAAGTGAAATAATGGTCCCTGGTGACATTTCGTCCAGATTTATTTATAGGCTAGATAAGACGTTTTACTATATTGGAGGCATCATTTAGCAACTTGAATGGATCTTCGGGCTGCTTTCCTGTATAAATCTCCATATTATACGTAAATAGGTTTTTGCATCTGCCAAAGAATGAATTTTAATTCCGTATTTTGCCGGCTTGTTAGTCTAAACCGCATCTTCCTCGGAAAGCCTTATAAAATCTCGTCAATTTTTGTATATTGCTCCAAAGTGCAAAACTCTGAGCACTTCTGGACAAAACTATTAAACATCGTTAATATTGGAGCCAAGTTGACAAATTCTGCTCTATCAATTTTCTTACTGCTGTCGTCGAACCTTATGACACATAGTGTGGAATCGTCTTTCAGGCACCACTGTAGCAAATAATTTAGGTGCGGTTCCATCACTAACCCATAAATTAGAAAAATTGAGATAATGACTTATTTCAACACCTGCCATATATAAAACCCCAATAAAAGCATTTATTTCATCAACATCTGTGGACTGGCAATTTCTTTCTCGCTGAAAAGCTATTCTCATAAGTTCTAACATCTGGTTCGTGTATTTTATTATATCTTCAATTACGATTTTTTGGGAAAAACAATTTCCAACAATCTAAAATTGTTTTTAAACCTTTAGTGTCTGCCCTAATCGCGAGTAGCTTGGTTATTATGTAACTTGTGATTTTTCTCTCTAATTACATTTAGTTTTTATTTAAATCAGTCTAGTTCGTTTTTTTCAACAAATATCGGTTCGACAGATATTTGATTAGAAAGGACTGACATTCTTGTTTATCGCTACATACATTATACTGCTCAACATCCACTTCATTTTCCACAGTATCAAAAGCATCGTCAATATCGTCGTCATAGTCTACCGGCACTTCCTCATCTGATGGAATTTCTTCGTACCTTGTGTAGCTGGGCCTCACTTTGTTTATCCATTTAGGCAAATAACCACAATGTACTTCTTGCAGAACTGTATAGATATGATGCTGGTACTGGTGCCCTTGGACAGGCGCATTTATAAGGCACTTACGAGTGGAAAGCTATTTTGCCAAATTTTTCAGCAAATTATCACAGAATAGGATACAATGTTGGATTTTTTCTAATAGCGCGACGAATCCCAAGTTGTAGATAGACGATATGTATAATAAATTTAATTGTCTAAAATATCTTGAACAACACTCAAATAAATAATACGACACTTTCTCCTCCACATTTCAACAATTTCATTTTTATGTTTCCTGGTCCGGGTGGTTTGTCGTTTTTAAATGCTTTATTTATATCGTTTTCTGTGATATCAGCTTCGCCATTCATTGTTGCCTTAATAATATCATGTGTCTCATATTCGGATCTATTTTCCTGTTGAGCTTGTCAGCCTGAGCAGTGTCAGTTTCGGAAGGTTTTAGCTTCCAGTTGGAAGCATAGAAGCAGTAAAAAAATAAGCTACATATTAATATAATCAAAACAAGTTAAAGCAAGAAACAATATGGAGCCTCTGAAACTTATATACCACTAAACGCTTGATAGATGGAGAAGTATAAATAGGCCTATAGCAAGTGTAAACTCCAAGTAGAGGAAAACTTAAGAATACTAGATAGTACAGCACTGAAAGCTAAGGCGAAGGATAGAGAGTTGGAAGGTAAAAACAAATATTTATAGTCAAGAATGACGAAAATACACATTTTAAACAAACAGACTGTAAAATGGTAAAATTTTCAATATTTTGTAATCTGTTTCTGGGAATTTATTAAAGTATAATTTATTTTTATCACATGAGATTTAATTTAAGAATCCCTGTTAAAAAAAATTTGTTAGTATGCCATTTACTTCTTTGCCATTATTCCGTAAGTGGTAATTTAATTAAATTTTAATTTAATTTTTAAATTTAAATTTCGTTATAAATTGCTGTCTTTGATCATATCAGTATCAATCCTTTTAATGGACATTCCTGTCTAAGCGTCTCATCACGATGTCTTTAGTTTTCCTCTCCCACTTGATGCAGTTTTTTTGTATTCGGTAGGTAGTCCAGTCGTCAGATATTTGACCTCCAAAAGTCATAGAAATAAGCTGAATTTTTCTGAGAATGTCAACTTTGAGACTCAAAAAAAGATTCAAGATTAAAAAGAATTTAATGTAGCTGAGATAATTTTGAACAATAATGTTTATTAGCACTTTTTGTGGAGAATGAACAGTTCTCTCAGAAACAACGCTTGAAACAACCGGTGATTTTGAATGTCAGGTACAAGCGCGAAATTAATTATAAATAAAATTTGTATCAACTCGACAATACAAATTCGATAGCTTTTGATCGGAGTGTCCTATAGACAAAAATCAAAATACGTTTTAAAGGTGAAGAGTGCAGCTTTCGTATGCAATTTCGTTTAATAAAGGTGTTAAATAAATGAACGTGAAATAGCGTTAGCTGGAGTTATGTGGTTTTGAAAAACGTACTTGTGCAATCAAAAAAGAGCAGTTTTAACCGTTTTAGATCGTTTGTAATGTGAAAGTTTAAATTCAGCGTTTTTAGGTATATTTCAAATGGCTCACACTTATGGCCAAAACTCAAAACCGAAATGTTATGATATAGTTTTTAAAGACTAGGATTTAGAATTTTAAAGACTAGTATTAGAACAAGTGTGATTTAACAAAAGTGAGTTTACTGATCTCATGAGAATCATAAAAAATGGCAAAAATCGCGCAACGTTTACTAATTTAATACCTTTACAAAAACTGACTTTATTTGCGGCAAAATGCAGAAATTGCATACGAAACGTGCACTTTTCACTTTTTTAAACGCATTTTAACCCATTAAGCGCCGTTGATGCGAAAACGCAACATTTTAAAAGGAATTTTTTTTATACAACTAAATATTTTGTTTTTAGAAAATTCTTTATATGTTTTAATTCCTAAAGGCTTGATGATATTGAAATATATTTTATAGAACAAATATAATTATTTGTTTATCTATTATAAATTAATTTCTTCAGCAGTTTTTTACATGATTCGTCATGACTATATAATCTTCTTGTAGAATTTTCACTTTGCTTATAATATAATGGTTTATATGATTTTTATAAAGCATAAACTACAGATTTAGCAAATAACCATACAAAAAAATTAAATAATTTTATCAGAAAAAGTTACATGCATTCAAACTTATTGTTGCGTTTTCGCATCAACGGCGAATGTGCTGTCTCTAGGTAATACCGCCTACGCTACGTGACAAATCGAGTGTAACCGTATTTGACTAGTTCAGTCTTGTCTAGAGCGTTTTAGTATAAGCATATACAGCAATAATTGTGTTTCTCTGTATTGTTGCGGATAAAACATATATAATGAGTTCTGGCAAAAATAAGTGGAAAGATAATTATGATCGGAATAGACCTCTTACTATTCAAGAATTGGAAGCTGCTATTGAAGAAATTCAAAATGAGACCGAAATTGATGCTGTTATAATACCACCAGATGTCGATGAGCTTACTGATGAAGAGGAAATAGATGACGATTTATTGGAAGGTATTATACGGTATAATTATATAAGATACTGTTATGTAACTTTTATTTTTTTATTACTTATAGGCCATGATAAGCCTCAAGACACTGCTGGGACATTCGAATTGATGGCTGAGGACAACACAAATGAATTTGAAGATAATTATAATGAACCTTCTACAAGCCAGGCTACTTCAAAGAGGGCAAAATCTGTTCAATATAATCCAAACTGGAGCAAAAGGGACCCCGTATACAGTAATTTTCCGGAATCGCAGGAGCACATTCAAAAACAACGTATAAAGGACATGCTTTACGGTAAATCACCAGTTGAAGTATTTTATAATTTTTTTGACGAGTAATTATTAGACATGATTTTAAAATACACTTTAAAATATGCCAAGGACAACAATCGACATGATTTTTCAATGACAGTATCTGATTTAAAGAAATTTATTGCTATTTTGATCTTGTCAGGATATCACACGTTGCCACAAATGGAGATGTATTGAGCAGAGATGAGGACAAGGGAGTACCATTAATTAAAAATTGCATGAGTCGAAATAAGTTTCGCAATATAAAAAAATATATACATGTATGTGATAATGCTCAACTTGACAAGCAAGATAAGTTTGCTAAATTGCGCCCATTATTTGACAAAATAAACAAAAGAAATCTGCAGTTTGGTGTATTTTCACAAAATTTATCAGTCGATGAGGAAATGGTTCCTTATTTGGTAGACACTCCGCTAAAATGTTCATCAAAGGGAAGCCTGTTCGCTTCGGTTTTAAAATTTGGTGTCTTTGTTTTCAAGATGGATATTTGTTTCAGTTTAGTCCATACGCTGGAGCACGAGAACATAAAAGTGATATGGGACTGGGGAGCATTTGTTGTTATAGATCTATTAAAAGTTCTTGAATTTCCTTCTCAACACAGAATATTTTTGACAATTTCTTTTTGTCTTTTAAACTATTTCAATATCTTACTGAAAATAATATATACGCCACAGGAACTGTGCGGGAAAACAGAATCCAAAAGTGTCCTTTAGATAGCTCAAATGATTTTAAAAAAGGGGGCAGAGGTGCTTTCGATTTTAGATATGATTTAAAATCCAAAATTTGTGTAGTTAAATGGAATGATAATTCAATCGTTATTATGATGTCAAATAATATACCAATAAATCCAATTCAGCAAGTAAAACGGTATGATAGAAAACAACGAAAAGAAGTAAGTGTAGACCAGCCATTTCTAATAAAAGAATAGAACAAGAATATGGGGGGTGTTGATTTACACGATAACGGCATAGCCAATTATCGTATAAGAGTAAGAGGAAAGAAATGGTGGTGGCCTCTTTTTATAAATACTATAGACAGTACAATCGTCAATGCATGGAAAATTTATAAATTGGCAAATGACTCTACAATATCGCAATTAGAGTTTCGCTCTTATATTGTTATGGCGCTAATAAAATCAGAAGAAAGTAATTCATTATCAGCCAGCGACGATGAGGGTACATCAGCTCCTAAATACAAAGGACGAGGAAGGCCAACAAAGTCAGAAATACCGAAAGAAATGAGAACTGACAAAGTGAACCACATCGTAATACGCCACCCTGAAAAGTCAAGAAAAAGATGCAGAGAATGTAAAAGCCAAACTATATATATGTGTCAGAAGTGCAATGTACATTTACACTCTACATGTTTTGACAGCTTCCATAAATTGTAATATTAGGTTTTATAGTTTTTTTACAAATATTTTATTTAGTTTTACTACTTTTGTATCTTTAATTTTGAAATAAATCTCATAATCCATAAAAGTGTATTTCATTAATTTCTTAACAGATTCCGCCATTGATGCGAAAACGCAACATTATTTTTTTATAACACCCTGTAACCTAAAAAAAAATTATATCCAGTTTTGTCTTTAAAACACCATAAATAACTAACCCTTATATTATTTTTATAAAAAATTTACATATTTCATACCTTGGCGGTTAATGGGTTAATATGTGTCGATAGGACACTCTGATCAAAACATATCGAATTTACAAACAGTGGGTTAATACAAATTTTATTTAAAATTGATTTCGCGTGCGTAATTGATATTCAAAATCACCGGTCGCTTCAAGCATTGTTTCTGAGAGATCGGTTCATTTTTACACAAAAATTGCTAATAAATATTTTTGAATTAAAAAAGGTAAACTTTCTTACGTGTTTTTTGTCGTCCCAAAATTCGGCGATTACACTTTCGTCCAAAATAATGAGTGTCATAAAAGAAGGTATACATTTTCGTCCAAGCCCATAAAATTGGAGTATCCAAGTTCGTCCAAAGGGTCAGGTAAATTTTCGTAATGCTTTTCGAAGAAGCAATTAATATTAAATACACTGGGGTGCAAAATTAACCGGACACTTATGATTTTTTCTAAAAACTGGAGTTTAAAATAGTTTAAGATGTTCCCAATTAAGTATTTAATAATAGACAAAATTTAAAAGTCAAATTTATTACAACTCAAGAATGTTACTCAAAAAAAACAATAAACAATTCAAAAAATTTAAAAATCCGCCAAAGAAAAAAATATTATTTTTTTATTTTAATATAAACAATTTTTATGGAAAACAATATTTAGTAAAGTGTATTACCTCCACCAGCCCTAATTACGGCCCATATTCGATCAGGCATACTTCGGATCAAGGTAGCAAAGTCTGCTTGAGGGATTTGCTCCCATTCGTCACGGACTGCTTGCTCCAAATCATTCATGGTTTTTAAACTTACCATCGTTACGTCGAATACGTCGTCCCAGAATATCCCATGCATGCTTTATTGGATTTAAGTCTGCACTTCTTGGCGGTCATGGTAATAAACGAATTCCAACTTCATCCAAGTAATCCCGTGTTATTCTTGCGATGTGCGGACGAGCATTATCTTGCATTAGACGAAAGCTTTCTTCAATAAATGTGGCAAATGGCACTACATGATCTTCAAACATTGCTGAATATACCGTTGAGCGTTCAAACTGCCCCCTTGAATTGTAACAAGTTCTGTATGAGCCTCTAGGAAAATGCCTGCCCACACCATTATACATCATCATCATCATCTAGCCCCATTTTCACATCCATTGTTGGATATAGGCCTCCTCCAAACGTCTCCAGTTCTCTCTATCTCTAGCTGCTGCAATCCAGTTTGTTTCTATTCTCCTTAGGTCGTCGGTCCATCGGGTGGGTGGTCTGCCTCGACTTCGCTTGTCGGCTCTTGGTCTCCACTCCAATAATCTCTTCGTTGATCTTCCGTCTTCCATTCTAGCAACATGTCCAGCCCACCTCCACTTTTGTTTATTGATTCGCAGTATAATATCGTCTACGCCAATTCATCGGCGTATCTCCTCATTTCCCACGCGATCTTTCAAGGTCAGGCCCAGCATTGATCTCTCCATTCGCCTTTGTGTTACCCTCAGTTTTTCGGCAGTAGCTTCCGTTAAAGTTAGGGTCTCTGCTCCGTAGGTCACGACTGGTAAGATGCATTGGTTAAATGACTTCCTTTTCAGGTGAATTGGGGTATTTGTTTTAAAAATGTCTCTCATCCTTCCATATGCCGCACATCCCAACGTGATTCGTCTATTTAGCTCGCAGGTTTGCGTGGTTCTGCGTGCTCTGGTTATTCTAATTTCATAACCCAAGTATGTGTATTTATCGATTAATTCTACCTTGTTATTGATCTGTATCTCTTCGCTGGGAACCATATTGGTCATCATTTTGGTTTTCTCGAAATTTATCTCCAGCCAGTTTCTTGTAGTATGTCATTCACACGTAAAGGATTTGCCAATTAGACATGACACTAACGATTTCAAAATTGACAGTTCTCGGTAAAACAGTGATTATTTTGAAATACAAAAGCCTAAAATAATTATAAACGTTTAATTTTAAATAATACAAAACATCATCATAAATAATAATATTAATACATATTATATTATATATAATATTATATCTATATATATATATATATATACAATATTATATAATATATATAATAATAAATATATATACACAAGGAACATTTTTATTCTCGAGAGAGGAAGAGAGAGAAAATATATATTCTGTCTCTCTCTTACTCATTATCTTACATATGTAATGGTTTCACAGATTCACTCTCATGCAAATTTCCAACGCCGACCGTGCGTATAGAAGTATAACTTCAAAAACACTTTAAAAATTAATAAATACGTTAAAAGTTAAAAACAAAATGAAGGACGACATGTTAAAAGAGTCGTCGTTGCAAGCTTGATTTCAGTCACATTTTCACGAGCAGAAAGAGAAAGTGGGTGGACAATTATTGTTTAAATAGTTTGGAGAAAATACAAAAAACAACTTTGAAACTAACGTCTCACAAAATACTGTTTATGAATTTTGAGTACTACCAACTGTATTACCAACTTGAAATTAAGCGGGAAATTAAAAATGTTATTATTTATAACATAAGCAATCGAAAGAAAATAGTATTTAGTAAATAGGTTTAGAAATACTATTTTCTTTCGATTGCTTATGTTATAAATAACATTTTTAATTTCCCGCTTAATTTCAAGTTGGTAATACAGTTGGTAGTACTCAAAATTCATAAACAGTATTTTGTGAGACGTTAGTTTCAAAGTTGTTTTTTGTATTTTCTCCAAACTATTTAAACAATAATTGTCCACCCACTTTCTCTTTCTGCTCGTGAAATGTGACTGAAATCAAGCTTGCAACGACGACTGTTTTAACATGTCGTCCTTCATTTTGTTTTTAACTTTTAACGTATTTATTAATTTTTAAAGTGTTTTTTTTTTAACAGTAACATTTTTAAGTTTAGTTGCAACTTCAGTATTATCATGTTATTTAACGTTGTTGTTTATGCGACGAATCTTACATTCGGGTAAGTTTTTTATAGTTTTTTTATAGCCGTTTTTGGCACCATTCAAATTGTTACAACATAGTAATTTTCTTTGTAGACCTTGATAAAGGGGGCAAAAAACCACCGAAAGCTTGTATTCAGAATAATTAGTACGCCTTAGCAAAGCTCTATTTTTTATTGACTACCACACCCAAAAAGAAAAAAGTATTTACACATATGTTTTCCAAACTAGTCAAAAAACTTTGGACTACTTTTTCTTATATACAGGGTGGTCCTTAAGTAATTGTACAAACGAAAACCGTAAATTCTACTCTTTAAAATATTACGATATAAGCCAAATTGCTTTAATAAAATGTTGATATTAAGAAAGATACAGGGTGTTAAAGTGCAAATTTAAAATTCTATTTTTCGCTATAACTTTCATGTTTGTAAAGATTTATGCATAAAAATTTACAGCTGGGTACTTTTAAATATGAGAAATTATAATTTGATGCACACTTTGATGTAGCTGATAGAGGGCGCCACATATGCCACATATGTGGCATAAATTTGCACTTAACTTTTTTGCTATTTGAGTTACCTGTATTTTTGATAAAAAATATTAAAGATACATTATTTTAACAAAAAAAAGGTATACTTCTTAATAACATCAAAACTTAACAGTTTTCATAATAATCGCATTTTACAAATCAGCTGCATAGTTCTGATTTAAGGCAATTACTCCAAACAACGAAGGAAAAATAGACAAAAACATTAATAAATCTAAATTTTGGTATAAAATACCTTTAACTAAACTCAATAGTTACCGAAATATTAAATAAAATAAATATATCAGCAGCATAATTAATAATAGGATTTGACAAAAACAGAATAATAGGGATTTTACATCAAACATTTTACGTTTTATGTTAAATTAAAGTCATAATCAAAACATTTTGTTTACAAACCAAATTAAGAAATAGTTAAACTAAATAACATAACTTTTTGTCAACGTAAGTGTTCGATATCTCCACCATTTTCTTTAATTCATTTGTCAATATATTACATAAAGGATCGTCTCATGTTAAATAGCATCATTGGTTCTAAAGAAACTGCTGCAGTATTTATTTCTTCCCATAGTTGGTTGCGAATGTTTATGGAATTCTTATAGACACGTTGTTTTAATGCCCCATACATCAAAATCAAGCGGATTAAATTCTGGGCTACGTGGTGGCTATAATGTATAATGGATGAATATATTCTTTTGGATACAGTCATATCCAAACCTTATGGTATATTATGGAACTACATCTTATTTGTGGCAGAGGTTAAACTGTGATGTGTTTGATTCATTGGTTACTTACATAAACACAGAATAACCTATAGATATCATTACTTATTTATATGATTACGTTACAGCTTACGAGTAACTATAATTACATCTCGAACAAATGCTCTATTATGATTAACTAACGAACTAATATTATGCTGAACTAAATTACCTGTGTGTTTACTATATTTATAACAATATCGGTTATTAGGCCAACGATGATGTTTTTGTAAAAATGCTGAGTCTTTAAGGTTAGATTGGTAGCAAAAGTATTATGAAACAAGACACATATGTGTTATTCAATACCTGGGCTTTAGTTTCTAATTGTCCTAATAAAAATGGTTAAATAATTTACGTAATGAATGATAAGTATTTTTGGGATTTTTTATAAATTAAATAATTATATATTATAATTATTAATAATTATATCAATATCTCACGACATTGAAAAGGAATATGACTGCCACGATAAATCCAACGTTTAGAACAGTTTAAGTATGTTCTCACTGCCTTCTCTCTAGAATGTGGTGGTGTACCATCTTTCATAAACCACATATTTTGGGTTTTCAGCATTTTACAATAGGGAAAAAGTAATACAACTTCAGTAGGTATGGAAACTTAAGAAGCGATATAAAAGGGAAATTCTAAATATGATGACGGCCAACGTCTGAATACGGACACGCACCTAAAGAAGAAGATGAAGAATATTTTCATAAGACATTTAGCAGCCATAACAAAAATTTTGTAATGTTACATTATCATCTTTGAGTTATTGTAATAAGAATAAACTATGAATTATGCTTATCTACAGGAATTCAGTGCTTCACCGCACAAATATTACAACTAAGAATTATTATGCAGCTGACTTATAAAATGCGAATATCTCGAAAACGGTTAAATTTTGAGGTTATCAACAAGTATACCTTTTCCTTGTAAAAATAATGTATCTTTAATATTTTTTAACACAAATAGAACTAACTTTAAGAGCAAAAAAGTTAAGCGCAAATCTATGCCACACATGTATCATATGTGGCGCCCTCTATAAGTTACATTAAAGTTTTTATAAAATTATAATTTATCCTACTTTAAAGCATCCAATTATAAATTTTTGTCCAAAAATATTTACAAACGTAAAAGTTATAGCGAAAAATAGAATTTTAAATTTCCGCTTTAACACCCTGTATCTTTCTTAATATCAACATTTTATTAAAGCAAGTTGGCTTAAATCGTAATATTTTAAAGTGTCGAATTTACGGTTTTCGTTTGTACAATTACTTAAGGACCACCCTGTATATATATATATATATATATATATATATATATATATATATATATATATATATATATATATACTTTACTGATAAACTCAAAGTGTTACTTAGGGCCAAGGTCCTAAGGTTGAATGCCATAAAAGTTATTATTTATAAGAAACTTTAATAGTTATTTCACTATCTGCTGTCAATTTATTAAAAAAAAAACATCATGGAGTAGTTATAGAAGCAATAAATTATCTAATACTGTTATTAATTGTCTATTATTTTGTTTCAGGTATGTACGACACTGGATAAAAAAATATACAGGTAAATCGACCTTAGCAATTTTCTCAAAGTAGCAGAGTAAAATATAAAAAGAGCAAACAATCTGCATCTGAGAATGTCAAAAGAAATCTCTGCAAAATAAAAAAAGAAAAGACGTCAAGCGACTGTAAGTGGTAAGAACTGAAAAATAAACGAGGGGGAAATTTCCAGGATGCTGATATCTAATCACAGTCAGGATAAAAAAGGGCTTGCACCCCTAATTCGGTGTCAGAAAATATTATTTGAAACAGATCTACCGCTAAGAATTTTTATTAGCGTAATTTTTCAGATAAAAGCATTCTTTGAATCTAGGCTGCTTAACAATTATCAGCAAAAGTATAATTAGATTTTTACCTGTCAATGGCGAAAGAATTAAGAGCCGAAATTTCATTATATATGGAAAAACAACATATATATATATATATATATATATATATATATATATATATATATATATATATATACATACATATATACTAGCTGACTCGGTGAACTTCTTACCACCTTAGAATTAATTAATGTGTCTAAAAATTAACAGAAAATAAAACCAAAAAATCACTCAAACATATTATGCATGAAAATAGTTGAATCAATTTAATGCTTTCTGATATAAACATGTTTATTTTTTTTGCGTTAAATAAATATGCAACGATGACGGCTTTTCGACACGCGAATAATTACCTATGCTCTAGACATGGCAACTCTAAATTAATTCTGCAAAATTCCTTCAATTGGCTTTCTGATTTTTTTAATGTCATTGCAGAAGCCAAAAGTACGGGAAATTAAAAACGTGTATGATCAAATGGTACGTTCGTTGAAATCATCATTATACACGGGATCAAGACAACAAGATCACTCTTTTGTATTTTTCCTTGATGATCGTTGTCGCAATGACATTATTCATTTTCACAGTCACTCTCGCTCCATTGCACAGTCGAGGTTGTTTAATGTTACTCAGCATAATAACAACTGATCCTACTTTTAATTTTAAATTGTTAGGTGGGAGTCCAGACAATTCCAATTAATTTAAAAACTCTGTAGGATATTTGACTACGTTAATTTGATTTATGACTGTGTTAACTTATTTGAATGAAAACAGCTTTTCTGGAAGAAAATTCAAAACGGTATATCCAACCGAATATATATTTAAAATTTCATAAAAATCAGTCAAGCCGTTTCGAAGGACTGTTGCAACTAACACTGTGATCCTATTAACTCTGTCAGACTAATTTCGCTATTAAAAAATAGGGTTTGGTGATAGAAGGGTGAAAATGTAGGGTTGTATATATTGTTTGATTCTACATCATGAAAAAATAAAAATAAAATATTTATACAAAAAAATAAAAAAAAAATCGTTGGAATGAACCACCCTTACCTTATATAAAACTTCTTTAAAATCAGTGAAGCTGTTTCGGATAAGTATGGCAACTAACTTTGTGACAATAATATGGCTATTAACCCATTAACGCCGGCCGTACTTATTTGAGGACGCCTATAAAAATAAACATTTTATTGTTAAGTATTTTAAAATGTTTTGGGCTATTAGTCACGTTTTCCCTTATCGAGATAAATAGCTTGTCAGTATCTGGCTTCAGTTCGATTTAAATACAACCAGATGTGATTATACAGTGCTTCGTATTACACGAGTTTCAAAAGAGGTGTAGTTGCAAAATAAAAAACATTTTTTCATCAAGAAAAAAATTATATTTTATAAGTTTATACTGGAAATTAAAATTCCTCGGACTATTCTAAATGTAAGTATTCACCATAACAAATTTATTTTATATTTGGTAGTATTTAACAGCCACTATATTTTACTATCCCCAAACGAGGACGTTAGGCACAAATATGCCTAATTCGTGTATTTGCTTCTTTTCAGATTACTATGGTCCCTACAATATTTTATGGCTCTAAAACCTTCCAAAAATTGGAACAAGCCTTGGAAGAAGCTAATAATGAGGAAAATGAACAACTGGAGAGTATTGATTTGTGTGTTCTGCCATCAAATTTTGATGAACTGACAGATAATAAAGAACATGATGATGATATTGTAGAAGATCCGAATTACATTCCAAATGAAATTCCTGGAACTATAGAAACCTCTTAAGTCTCATGATAAACCAGAAGATGTAAGAACTTCTGATGAAGTTTCGGGTGAACAATCAAAGGAATATGCTAATTTTTTAAAACCAAGTGGGTAAAAACCGATTTTAGATTTACTACTACAACAGTAAATATATCATTTGAAGAGGAGAAGAAAAACGTTGAAGAAGATTTGAGAAATTTATCACCAATTCAAATTTTTGAAAAATTACTTACTGAAGAAATTATTACATACATTTGTGATCAGTCAATTTTATACGCACGGCAAAAAAATAATCACTCTTTTACAATATCTCCAAACGAAATGAAAACTTTTTTGCAATATTATATCTATCTGGGTATAACAGATTACCACGACAGAGGTTATACTGGTCATTAGATGAGGACATAGGAGTTTCCTGTGTTTATAACGCTATGAGCAGAGACAGGTACTTAGAAATAAAAAAGTTTGTTCATCTAGCAGATAATGCCAAAATAGGCGATTCTAAAGATCGTATGTACAAAAATAAAACCCTTAGCAGATACAATTATAGAAAAATTCTACCAGTGGGGATGTTTCCATAAAGATACATCCACAGACGAATCCATGGTGAAATATTTCGGCCATAACCCAGCAAAACAATTTATTAGAGGGAAGCCAGTCAGATTTGGATATAAGAATTGGATGATAACTGGTTCCACTTGATATTGTTATGGTTTTGACGTTTATTGTGAAAAAAAAAACCAAATGATACTGAAGATACTAAAGGAATAATATTTAGAGCTAAAGTAGTAATTAATCTTTTGAAATACCTGCCCGAACTATTTAGAAATGAAATTGTTTACGATAATTATTTCACGACATATCAACTAATGACATACCTGAAACAAAAAAACAAAGGCCACAGGAACTGTAAGAGAAAATCGTGTGCAAAAATGTCCAGTAATGGAGTCTAATGTGATGGATCATTTAGAATTCCTTCGTCATATAGTACGTAGTTATTTGAGAGATGGTGTCACTTCAAGGACACAAAGAAAACGAAAAGCTGGTTCCAGCATTGAAGTCACCGAAGGTTTTCAGTTTCCGGGAAAACTGGAAAAACAGTTAAAGTGTTGTGTGTGTCATATGAAGGCAACGTGGGCATGCAAAAAGTGTGAAAAAACAATGTGTATTAAAAAAGGATGTTTTGAAAAATACCATACAAATCTAACCTAACCTAACCTAACGTCCCCATTTGAGGACGCCCTTGTATTTCAAAATGTTTTTGAAAAAAAAAATATTTTTTTGAATATATGTAATAAATGTAACCCAAACATCACAATTTTGTACCGTTTACCATTTTTTCCACGCTAGTTGCTTTTTAGGCGGTAATGGGTTAAAAAATAGAGGTTAGTAATAAAGGGTGAAAATTAAGGGATACTGTATTTCCTAATGTCACATTATAAAAAAATAAAATAAAGTTTGAGGTGAACCACTCTTCCCCTTAAGGGTATATAAGATAAGGGTATAATAAATGTAAAATAGATTACAACCAATTTATTATCATACCTACCGCATATACATAGAAAATTTTATAAAAATCGGTCAAGCCGTTTCGAAGAAGTATGACAACTCTTTGACACTAATATGGCAATTAAAAATAAGGGTTCGCAATATTAGAGTGGATGTTAAGGGATGTATGTATTTTTAATGTCACATCATGAAAAAAATAAAACATTTTGTTCGAAAAATAAAAAAATATTTAGTGTAAACCACCCTTACCACTCAGGTCGGTATACCACCCTCAGGGGGTAAGGGTGGTTTATGAAAAATAGATAACAACCTATTCTCATACCTACAGAGTACACATGTAAAATTTCATAAAAATTGGTCCAGCCGTTTCGGAGTCGTCACCCACCCAAGTCTTAACCGTAACTAACACTGCTTAACTTCGGCGATCGATTGAAAATCGATATATTCAGTGTGGTATGGCTGTTGCCCCATCTATCAGTACTGACATTTATTTTGTGAAGCCTAGCTTTCTTTGTTAGTCATAATATGACTCCACTAACAGCCACTATTAGTTAAATTGCGATTTAAAATGACAGAAAAACGGTTTTCAAGACCTTTATATACAATTTTTTTGAAAATTATCTTTTATAAAAACATTCTGATAATAATAAACACAACAAAAAAGTTGTTCTGAAGTGGTAGTAACATCATGGAGAATCGTAGAAAAATGGTTCCATACGATGACTTAAATAAACGTAATAAGTACCTACTGTTATTATAACATCATTTTAAGCTGTAAATAGTATTTGGTCTTCTATTAGTATTACTCCGCGTTGTCGAAGTTCCCAAATGTCTACAAAATTTTGCAGTATCAGAAATTTGGAGACATAAAGAAATTTGTACACATTTGTGTAATCGAGCACCCAATACTGTTTCTACTATTAATTATTATGGCTACATATATATGTACACCAGTTCCCAGTCCTAGTTGTACTATAGATTATTATGTCTACATTCAGGGTGATTGTTTGGGTTGGAAACCTTGAAATATCTCAATTAAGTATCAATTAAGCAAAAAACGTTGAGACAGATCTATTTTTATTTTGGATAACTGTAACTGCGTCTAAAGGCGATAAATTACATAATATTACATTTATGCTCAAAGAACCAATATTGTTAAAAATTACAATACCAATATGGGGGGTGTGAACTTGGTAAATCGGATAATATCAACCTATCGTTCCTATCACAGGACAAAGAAATGGACTCTTGGAACATTTCATGGATATAAGTGTAGTGAAATCCTGGATAAAATACAGAAATGACTGCAGTAATCATCAGGGTCCTCCCCGAAAAGTTATGGATTTATTGGATTTTAAAACAGAAATCGCACAAGAACTGATTTTAAATAATAAGACTAAAAGAACTTTATCTGATGAGGATGAAGATGGGCCTACTGCAAAAAAGAAATACCGTGGTAGACCTGGATTTGTTCCTATTCTTCTTCAACAAATGCGGCATAATGAAGCTAAGCATTTACCTGTAGCAGAAGATCTGACAACTACCCAGAGATGCCGAAAAGAAGGTTGTAAGGGTCTATCTAGAATAAAGTGCTCCAAATGTAATGTATATTTGTGTATTCTTAAAGATATAACTTCTTTAAAGACTTTCATTGTTCAAAATAAAAAAATATTTTAATTTGTTTTTTATAACTTTCATTTACTGTTTGGTCTTTGTATACACATATGTGTACAAATTAGTTGAGAGAATATTATACGTACACTATTAGAGGAGTGCACATTTGTGTACAAATTGATAACGGCGACTGTTATCAATTAGAGCTTTGTTAACACAATCATAGTCTTATTTAGGCCTAAAACACTCCGCAAAATAATAAATTATTATTAAATAACACATTCTGCAATGTCAGGACTAAAGAGGATATATATATATATATATATATATATATATATATATATATTTATACAGTAAACCTAGAGCTAAGATTATTACTATTAGAGGAATTAATATTAAACTCAACAGTCTTCCGGGTTGAAACGCGTTGATTATAATTGCGCCGAGCTTTCGACATCCTCTTTGATCTCTTCTTAAGGGCTTCCAAGGTCTCAGTCTCTTGAACTTGTAGACACTATTACACTGATCACTAACCAATGCATTACTGGTACTGGGAATAGAGGACGGTTCATTTATACCGTCGATGGTGACGTGGTTTGCGTGGAGGTTGGCGTAGGGGTTGACGTGGGGATAGGTGGGGGGATTGGCGCGGGGCTTGATGCGGAGGTTGACGCAGGAGTTGGCGCGAACATTTCTGACATATGCCGTCATCTCTTTTATTGAGACAATTTGGCCTTTTTTCAATTTCTAGGGCTTCTCGAATAATTCTTGATTTATAGAAGCGGATGGGAGCTATTGTTCTGGAGTTTTCAAAATCAATTTTGTGACCTGTATGAAGATGGTGTTGAGCTAGAGCTGAAATTGAGTCGAAATTGCTAACATAAATGAAATGTTCATAAATCCTATTTTGAACTCTATTTGTTTGGCCTATATAGGATCGGGGCAGTTGCACAAGGAATTTTATAAACCCCGTGTTGTTCATTTGGAATGTTGTCTTTGATTGATCAGATAAGAGATAAAAGTTTTTGTTGGGGGTTAATATTGTCTTTATTCCTCTTGATTTAAAAATTTTGTCGATTTTGTCAGTGACACCTTTGATGTAACGAATAAAAGCTCTCATATAATGAGGGTCTGAGTCTTTGGGTTGAGATTGAGTGGAGGATTGATGTCTGTGGATGCTCCTGTTGTGATGAAAACTTTAAGATTGTTTTTTTTTTTGTGATAATGCCATGGGGCCAAATGACGAATGTAGCGTCAACATATCGTAGCCAACTTGTGGGTTTAAGCATTGATGTAGATAGTGCTCGGGTCTCGAAGTCTTTCATAATAATATTAGCAAACACTTCAGATAGTCAGATAGTGGGGAGCCTATTGAGGTACCATTTATTTGTCTGTAGAATTAATTTTGGAAGATGAAATAAGTGTTGGACATACAATGTTTAATAAAAGATAAGTGGTCTTGCTGTGAATGTTTGGAGTTTCGTCTATAGGAATGTTTGTAAATAGTGAAGCGATATCGAAACTTACTCGAATGACTGACGGTGAGATAGGGTATTGTTTAAGAAGTTTGATGAAATGAAAAGAATTTTTGACGGATGAAGCATTTTCGACGGAGGTAGTAGAGTTTTGGCCAAGTACTTGGCCAATGGTTGTGTAGGGCAGTTGTATGCACTGACAATGGGACGTAGAAGAATATCGGGTTTGATTATTAGTTAAATTTGAGAGTTTATTATTCTAAAAAGAAGTGTTTAGGATGACGGTGGCATTGCCTTTTTCGGCGAAAAAATGACTAGATTTGGATTTGACTGAAGTTCTTTCAGGGATTTTTTTTCGGATTGGCTAATGTTCGGAGTAGGAGGCTTTGAGTTTCTAAAACCCTACCGATGTCTTGTCTAGTTATACAGTCTTCGAGAATGCGAGGGTAGGATTTATTGGTAGAGCTGATTTCTATATCTAAAACCAGTAACTATTTTGTTAGAAAAAAAAAATTATTAACTTTATACTGCTTAACTATAATAAATAGTATAATAGAAAGAACTAGTACTTTAAGTAGTTACTAGTAGTTATACTAGACTGATTCATTTCATCAATCATTCAACAAGCAAAACTTAGGGTACAAAAACTATAGAATTATATAACCGACGTATATTTCTGTTTATACTATTTGTTTTTACTCCACCATTAAATATTTCTGTGTAGATAATCATGTTTCTCCTACTGTTAAATTAATTCATTTGCTGAATTAAATCCATTGAGACGCTACGGCCGATCCTCGGAGAAAATAGAGAGAATATCCATTAATTAATTAGAGAAACGGTGCCCTTAGTTATTAGAAGGGAGTCGATATGTCTACGATGAATTTACGGACGAAGGATATCTAAAAATTGAAAATTGTTGAGTAATGACAAGTAGGATATGAGTTAAACAACTTTTAAAGCTCATAAAAAGTGAATAATATAATTAAACAGCTGTTTTTCAGACTAATAGAAGAAAAGCACTTTAGTTAACAAAATTTGTTTTCCCATTTGTTGTATTCTGCACATACGATGACCTCTATATACAGGGTGGTCCTTAAGTAATTGTACAAAAAGAAACAGTAGATTCTACACTTTAAACTATTACGATTTAAGCCAAATTGTTTTTATAAAATGTTGATATTAAGAAAGATACAGGGTGTTAAAGTGAAAATTAAAAATTTTATTTTTCGCTATAACTTTCATGTTTGTAAACATTTATGAATAAAAATTTACAACTGGGTACCTTTAAATATGAGAAATTATAATTTGATGCACACTTTGATGTAGCTGATAGAGAACGCCACATATGCCACATATGTAGCATAAATTTGCACTTAACTTTTTTGCTCTTTGAGGTACCAGTATTTGTGATAAAAAATATTAAAGATACATTATTTTAACAAAAAAAAAAAAAAGATATACTTGTTAATAACTTTAAAACTCAACAGTTGTTCGAGATAATCGCATTTTACAAATCAGCTACATTATTCTGATTTAAGGCAATTACTCCAGGCAACGAAGGAAAAATAGACAAAAACATTAATAAATCTAAATTTTTTTAACTAAAGTTAATAGTTAACGATATATTAAATAAAATAAATATATCAGCAGGATAATTAATAATAGGATTTGACAAAATAACAGAATGATAGGATTTTGAATCAAACATTTTATGTTTTATGTTAAATTAAAGTCATAATCAAAACATTTTATTTACAAACCAAATTAAGAAATAGTTAAACTAAATAACAAAACTTTTTGTTAAAGTAATTGTTCGATATGTCCACTATTTTCATTAATCCATTTGTCAATATATTCCATAAAAATCATCTCATATTAAATAGCATCATGGTTCTACAGAAACTGCTGCAGTATTTATTTCTTCCTATAGTTGGTTGCGAATGTTTATGGGATTCTTATAGACACGTTGTTTTAATACGCCCCATACACCAAAATCAAGCGGGTTAAATTCTGGGCTACGTGGTGGATATAATGTATAATGGATGAATATGTTCTTTTGGATACATATCCAAATCTTATGGTATATTATGGAACTACATCTTATTTGTCGCAGAGGTTAAATAATGTATTAAACTGTGATGTGTCTCATTCATTGGTTACTTATATACACACCGAATCGATGACATTACTTATTTATATGATTACATTACAGCTTACGAGTAACTATAATTACATATCGAACAAATGGACTATTATGATTAACTAACGAGCTAATATTATGCTGAACCCAATTGCCTGTGTGTTTACTATATTTATAACAATATCGGTTATTAGGAGAAAGATAATGTTTTTGTAAAAATGCTGAGTCTTTAAAGTTAGATGTGTAGCAAAAGTATTATGAAACAAGACACATATCTGTTATTCAATACTTGTGCTCTAGTTTCTATTTGTCCTAATAAAAATGGGGTAAACAATTTACATAATGAATAATAAGTATTATTTTTGAATTTTTTATGAATTAAATAATTAAATCAATATCTCACCACATTGCCAAGTAATATGACTGCCACGACCAATCCAACGTTCAGAAAAGGTATATTTAACTATGTTCTCACTGCCTTCTCTCTAGAATGTGGTGGTGTACCATCATACATAAACCATATATTTTGGGTTTTCAGCATTTTACAATAGGGAAAAAGTAATACAACGCCAGTGGGTATAGAAATTTAAGAAGCGATAGAAAAGGGAAATTATATACATGATAACGGCCAACGTCTGAATACGGACACGGCCACTAAAGAAGAAGATGAAGAATATTTTCTCCAATATTTTCTCCAATAAGACATAACAAAAATGTTGTAATGTTATATTATCATCTTTGAGTTGTTTTAATAAGAATAAACTATGAATTATGCTTATCTACAGGTATTCAGTGCTTTACCGCACAAATATCACAACTAAGAATTATTATGCAGCTGACTTATAAAATACGATTATCTCGAAAATGATTAAATTTTTAGGTTACTAACATGTATACCTTTTCTCTGTAAAAAAAATGTATGTTTAATATTTTTTAACACAAATAGAGCTAACTTGAAGAGCAAAAAAGTTAAGCGCAAATCTATGCCACACATGTGGCATATGTGGCGCCATCGATCAGTTACATTAAGGTATGTATAAAATTATAATGTATCCTACTTAAGAGCGTCCAATTATAAATTTTTGTCCAAAAATATATTCAAACGTAAAAGTTATAGCTAAAAATAAAATTTTAAATTTCCACTTTAACACCCTGTATCTTTCTTAATATCAACATTTTAATAAATCAAGTTGGCTTAAATCGTAATATTTTAAAGTACAGAATCTACGGTTTCTGTTTGTACAATTACTTAAGGACCACCCTGTATATGAAGGAGAATATCTATGTTCAATATACATTTCGCTGGTGTCACCCTTTCGCTTTGATTATGTATATTACTATAGAAAAATATAAGTAAGACGACTATAAATAATCTTTTTTAAGCAAGTAAACAGAATAAATAAATAATATAAGTACAGAATATTATAAGTAGCAATTAAAAATACCCGTGATAAAGAATCAAGAACCAGTAGTTATTTATAACCCAGATTGCTTATCATTGCTTTACAAAAGGTAAACGAATCAGCGTAAAAAAACAGCTGTTTTCGAAACCCAAACATAATGAAACGAATATATAGTATCTGATACAAGTTAAACGGAAGAAACTCAAAACAAATAGAAATATTTACAAAATATGTTTTATTGGAAAAGGTTTCACTTATAGAAACTAAAGTAATTATTAAATTGGTCTTCTAAAGACAATTTCTTCTTTTTCTTCTTCTTCTTCTTCCTCTTTATAAGCAATTGTGCTTGTTCATTGGCGGATTAATACCGCTATGGAAGGTTGTCACTCCATCTTTTGCGCGGTCGTCCGATACTTTTTTTGCCGATTGGTGACTTATCTCTTGCTATTTTGACGACACGGGTCTCCTCCATTCTGCTTATGTGGTTACTTTTTTTTTCTATTTGGTGTTCATTCATTTATACAGTGTATGATACATTTTCTTCTATGTCTTTACTTCTCTTTCGATCTCTCAGCGCATTTCCTGTAATTCTTCTCAGTACTCTCACCTCTGCCGTTTCCAGTAGCCTTTGCATTGTGGCTGTGTCGGGTCTTGTTTCTGCGGCATATGTCATTATTGGTGTTACACTGGCTTTATAATTTTTTGACTTCATCTCAGTGTTAATGTGTCTGTTTCGCCATATAGTACTATTAAGTCATCCTGCCAGTCTATTTGCTTTTTGCACTTGATCTTTTGCTTCTTTGTCCAGGACAGTGTAATTCCCAGGTATTTTATTTCCATTACTTGTTAAATACTGATGCCATCAATTTCTATTTTACATCTGGTTGGTTCTTTGCTGACTACTGTCTACTTTGCTGACTATTTTCTGAGTTGAGATTGGCATATGAAATTCTATTGCTCGTATGTTTAATCTGTGGACCAGTCTTTGTAGACTATCTTCATCTTGGGCTATCAATATTTCGTCGTCTGCGTAACAGAGTATTTTTATTTCTTTGTTTCCCATTCTGTATCCCCTTCCTTTGTTAACGCTTTTAATAATTTCATCCATGATTAAATTGAAGTGCATGGGGCTCAATGAATCCCCTTGTCTTATTCCGCTGTCTATTTCTATAGGTTCTGTAAGTTGTCCATCCATTCTGACTTCCATTTTGTTGTTTTGGTAGATGTTTTCGATAGATTTTATAATGTTTAGGGGAACTTCTCTAATATACAGAAAATGGATTACATCTTCTAGTCTTAATCTGTCAAACGCTTTATTTAGGTCAATCAAATACAGAAATGCTGGTCTATTGTACACCAGTGGATTCTCAGTATTTTGCTTTATAACGAATATTGCATCTGTACATGATCTTCCACTACGAAAACCCTGTTTTTCATCTGTTATTGTCATTCATATGTCGTATTGTTCATATTGTTATTCATATATCAAAACCCTGTTATTAACACTTGTAAAAGTTAAGTTGTAAGTTTAAGGGTAGTATTTAAGAAGTTTATACCTCTGTAGTTTCCTGGCTGTTTATTATCTCCATTTTTGAATAGTAGAGTTAGTTCGCTCGTTCCCCATTCTGCCGGTAGTTTATTGTGTTTTATAATTTTATTAATTAATTTTGTTAATTGTTCTGTCACTACTGCACCACAATATTTTAGTACTTTCGTTTGGTATCCCGTCTTTACCTGCTGCTTTTCTGTTCTTCAGCCTTTCAAGTATATTCTTAACTTCGTGAACATTTATATTAACTTTATCATTTGTGGTCATTTCTGGTGTTTCCGGTTCTAGCGTCGTTTGTTCTTTCTTTCATTATCATCGTTATCATGCAACCTCTTCTGTTCACTGCTGGTCATAGGTCTCTCCCATTTTTCGCCACTCTTCACGGTTCTGTGCTTCTTGTTGCCATTTCTTGGATATACTCTGAGATAGCGCGT
>NW_027313022.1:0-24195 GCF_040954645.1 Diabrotica undecimpunctata
ACGCGCTATCTCAGAGTTTTCCATCAGAATCAGTTATATTTCCTTTCTGCCTTCGTCTTAGTCCCCCTGTAAGTTCTTCACCTTTCCTATGTACATTGTGACTATCGTACTTTGACTGCAGAGTCTCAATTTCTTCGCATCTTTCCCTGTCTTCTTTGTTTTAGCTTCTCTGATTTTCGTCCTTATTAATATATTTATAGTTTTATATTTGTCTGGGTCATTTTGGCTTCTCTTCTCTGGTCCATTAGTTTCAGGATCTCATCCGTCATCTATGATTTTTTCTTCATTAATATATCTGTCTTTAAGTGTTTATCCTTTACATTTTGCACTATTTCTTTGTTTGATCGTTTGTTCTTCGTTCGATTCGTCTCTAATTGCTGTCACTTGCTCGTTTAACGTGGCTTGGACTCTCATCCTCGTATCAAGGTCTTTTAGCATACGTAATTTCATTTGGGATATACATAAATGAAAATAAATACGGCTTATTTCTAATCGTTAATTAATATTAGTGTATGTAAAAAGGGGACCAGGAAGAAGAAAAATTGCTGGCTTCAGAATCTGTCAAAATATTTAACATGTCTTCAGTTGGACTATCTGAATAGCTGTCAATAAGGTAATGATAGTCATGTTAATAGCCAACATCCAGAAGTGTAGGCAACATAATAACAAGAAATTATTAATCTAGATCGGTACAAAACATCGATAAAACGTCAGGGTGAAACGAAATACTTTAATAAAATTTTAGATCGGTTAATGGTTGATAATATTTTAGATATATTTTTTTTTCACATCCTGTATGTTAAAAATCAAAATGTTTTAGGATGCTCGAAATCTTGAAAACTTCAATTTGTTACCATGGTATACTTTTGACAAGGAAAATAAAAAGAATTATTTGATTGTTCTATTGAATAACTCCAAGAATTTTTCATTTTCATCATTTAGGATGATTCCCTCAAATAGAAGAATGATTTTGTTGGTAAATATTTCGACTATATTTTAATTTTTTCGAATCCTTTTAATTAGGTTATAATATGAAGTAGACGTTTTTAGTCCATCTCTTCCCGAACTTAATCATAACTCCAACCCATAAAAATCAAATTAAAAAGTTATGAATAACTAAGCTACCGCATTTGTTCAAAGTTAACATGATGTTCAATAATGTGAGCATTAAAATTGAGGATGAACGTTATTTTGTAAAATAATTGAGGGGCAGTCCCAGCAAAACAAGCAATCTCCATAATTTCCCCAATTTTAGTTATTGCTGCCATCTATATCTTTGCGTTTATCTCTAAAACTTCATAAAATACTGTGTAACAAAACCATCAATATCTTGTGCCTATCTACCGTCAAAAACTAGGGTTAGTAGCAAAAAGAGCAACCTCCATCGGTCCGCAAATGGCAACACCGGCAATCTCCGTTTTGACCGATCACAGCGTATTATATGCTTTAGCCTTTGACGAAATTGCAACGCCTTTGAGTGTTATTAAGATTTTGTTAGAAAAATTAGTACGTATTTATTAATTAATCGCTTAAGAGTTAAATACTTTTAATAATTATCTTCTGTGGTATTAAATTTAAAATGGAGACTGAAGCTATTCCAGTTATACCAACAAGAGCTCGTAAGGGAATTCAACAAAATCGAAATGGAAAAGGAATATTGCTAAAGAACTGCGGTAAGCCATTTTGGAGGTTATCTATTTTGGCGCGTTTATCTAATACAGTAAGTAGGAAATAAATATATAAAATAAATAAATTCGACGAAAGTAGAAACAATATTTTTGCAGGCCTTTTATTATTATTTATTATTATTTGTTTCGGGGCACAAAAAAGTGTGTTCAACGGATAAGGTTTAGACACGTTTAGTAAAGTTTCCTTTTAATATAAAAATAATTAAGAATATTATAATAGTTGACCATAATAATCTTTGCTTTATTAGATTTGTCACTTTTTTATTTCATATTTAACTGGAAATAACAAAAATGAGTTTATTTATTTTATTTATTTATTTTACAATAAATTTGAACAGGGGTCGCAAAATCCATATGCCCATGTGAATACAATGTTATATAGTGAGCAAATAAATGGTTACATTACAATAGTTACATATTAAGCACTAACTAACTAAATAAATATACAAAAACATACTTAATAGCAAGTGTTTAGTACAAATTAAATGTTCAACTATGGAGCAAATGGTCGTTCAGTTTATTTTTGACAATATTGACAGATCGAGCATCTATGATCTCAGCCGGTAGGCTATTCCATATCGAGAATACTCGATTATAGAGAAAAATTGTCTAGTTGTTGTTAAAAATTTCCTTTTTAAATTTAAGTTTGTGGCCACGAAGACGATTGTTATGTCTAGTATAAACATATCCCAAAGTTGTATTTTACTATCCGAAACTTAAGAATTAAATCGCCTCGAAGTCGACGTTGTTCAAATGTAGTGAGATTGGCCATATTCAGTCTTTCTGTATACGTAGGTCTTGAGCGACCAAAAGACATCCTAGTGCACTGTCTACGGTAGACACAGAACTGGACGAATGTACAGTTAATACAGATGAACTAAGCTCATAAATGACACTTTCGCAAACGTTTTATTAGTAGATATAATTTACTGTTAGCTTTTTTTAGAAATATGCAAAATATGTTCTGACCAAATTAAATTGTTATTAATTATAACACTTAGATCATTATGTGATTTCACCGTTTTAACACGCGCCCATTAATAGAGTAAGGAAGACACGGATTACATCTTGTAGTAACTGGGAAATTTACGGAGGGATCGGAAAATAGCTCTGTGTCATCTGCATAGAAAGCTTTGCTACATTTAATGAGAAATTGTAGATCACTTGAGTATACCATGAATAAAAGTAGGCCCAAAACTGATCCTTGCGATAACCCACTTAAAACCGTTCTCTCAACTGAGAAAGAGTCCCACGATTCATCTCAGTAATTGACCACGGATACCAAGATGTTCCAATTTATGTAATAGTCTTTGCTTGGAACTCGTTCAAAAGCTTTAGCAAAATCGAGGTAAATAATGTCTACCGGGGCTTTTCTCTCTAATGCTCTTGACCATTGATTGACACAACAGAGAAGATTTGTTAATGTAGAACGTCCTTTGACAAAACCCATGCTGCTGTTCTGGTATAACCAGTTCATTGTTATGGGAATGCTCCTCAATTTAGTTTAAAATAAGTTTATTTTTGAAATTTTATAAAATAAAATACAATCTAATCGTATCGAATCGAATAGAATCGAATCAAATCGAATCGAATCGATTATCGAATGGAATCGACTATCGAATCGAATCGATTATCAAATCGAATAGATTATCGAATCGGATAAAATATCGAATCAATTATCAAATCGATTATTGAATTTATTATCAAACCGATTATCGAATAGAATCGATTATGAATCAAATCGAATCGAAGCGATTATTGAATCCATCACAAGAGAAACATCAGCAACAAATATTGCATTTACTTGTAGTTCACCACAGAGTGACTAAAAATAATTAACCATATAATTTTTTTTTCAGTATTTTGAAATATTTTACAGAACTTTGACACTTTTGTCAGGTGTTAATATGAGGACTCAATCATCCAATTCCTAATTTATTATCTACAAAATTTATACAGAACAAATATTTAGTGTGTGATAAAAGTTGTTAAATATTTCTTGTTACAAGCAGAAATAAAAAAAAAATATATTGTAAAATGTTTATTATGTAATACTTATATATTCAAAATAAAGGTTCTAAATGCTTTATCGATGTTTAAATTATGCTTGTAATATTGTACAAATTCGAATGCTCTATGGTTCGAACTTCTCGATCAATGATGAGGATCATAAATGATTTATTGGTAGCTAAAAATAGGTACGCTCAACGCAAATTCAAAATGACTAGGGCTATTGGGTTGGGGCAAATATTCTGATTAAACTATGTACAAAAAAAAAATTTATAAACTCACCGCAAGTTATAAACTTGCAAAAAAAAACAACAATTCGACAAAAGACCATCAAAGCGCCTTTGAACTGAGATAACTACACATATATAATTGGCATTATGAAATAATTGCAATTATGTTTAGCAATTCATCTATTGTTAACTGGAATGTAAATAACCTTGTTATTAAATTAAATTATAGATATCTAATGCAGCCTAAGGGGTTAACCCTTTGAAGTCCGATTTTTATTCATCATCATCATCGACATCGAGCCTTTATTTATCACGTCCACTATTGGACATAGGCCTCCCTTAAATTCCTTCATTCTTTGCGACTTTGTGGTCTTTGTTGCAAATTTTTCGTAATACGCCTGATGTCGTCAGCCCAACTTGTAGGTGATCTTCCTCTACTACGTTTGTCTGCTCTTGGCCACCAATGTGTAATTTGCTCGTCTATCGCAAATCATGCATTCTCGCTACATGGCCTGCCCAATTCCATTTTAGTTCCGCTATGCGTTTCACAACATCAGCAATACTCGTCTTTCTTCGCAGATCTTCGTTTCTTATTCGGTCCCGCAACGTCACTCTCAGCATAGACCGTTCCATTCTTCTCTGTGCCACTCTCAATTTCGAAGCCGTAGTCTGGGTTAAAGTCATAGTTTTCACCCCATAGGTCATGACTGGTAATATGTATTGGTCAAATACTTTTCTTTTGTCTACGTTTAGGTCCACGGTGGCATCACCATTGGCGGGAAGAAGTATTGCAACTTGAGATATGCAGATGATACTACTCTCCTCGCTAGTTCGAAGCTGAATTGATTCACCTGCTACAACGGATAGAAGACGTAAGCTTACCGATGGGCCTTAAAATAACAGAGATAAAACGAGAATCATGATAATTGACAAAGCTTACAACAATCAAAATCATCTGGTCATGATAAACAATATCGCTGTTGTAGATAAATTTGTGTATCTGGGCTCATTAATAACCAACAAAGGAGGCTGTACTGAAGAAATAAAGCGGCGGTCAGCAATCGTAAAAAGCGCTATGGCAAAATTAACAAAAATTTGGGAAAAGCCATGAAATATCTACCGATACAAAAATGAGACTAGTAAAAAGTCTAGTTTTTCCAGTTTTTACTTATGCATCGGAATGCTGACCCTTACTGAGAAGACAAAAAGAACATAGATGTATTGAGATGTACTGCTGGAGACGAATGCTGAGAATACCATGGGTGGCCCGAAGAACAAATGAATCCATACTAGACCAGCTAAACATAAAGAAAAGACTAAGAACACAAATATCAGAACAAATAATAAGCTATTTTGGACATGTGCTTCAAAGAAATGGTCTTGAAAAACGTACCATCCAGGGAAAAGTAGAAGTCAAAAGAAATAGAGGTAGATCTCCCACACGATTCACGGACCATATTGTTGCTACCATTGGCGCTCCATTGTCAGAATGTGCTAGAATGGGAGAAGATAGAAAAACGTGGAGGACATTGGGAAATTTAGCTAATAGCTTCATGATATCACGATACCTGCATCAGGGTTAACGACTAAGAAGAAGAAGAAGAAGGTCCATGTTAAAGTAATTCATCTTTGGATTACGCATATTTGGTTATCCCCCGCTGATTCTTATTTCGTGACGCAAATACGTATATTTCTCCACCAGTTCTACTACTTTGTTTTGATTAGTTAAATGGTTATTGGGGACCATATTTGTCATAAACTTTGTTTTAGTCAAGTTCATTCTGAGGTCCACTTTTGAACATGCAAAGTCCAATTCAGTTAACATATCTGTGGCTTCTCCTAAATTATCTGTGATAAGGACAATGTCATCTGCGAAACGAAGATGGGTTAAGTTTTTCGCCGTCTATTGTTACTCCTCTGTGGTCCCAATTGACCATCCTAAAGGCACACTCTAAGGCCGTTATGAATAATTTCGGTGACAATGTACCTCCTTGCCTTATTCCAGGTTTTATTTTTATTGGTCGAGTTTTATCGTGTATCTTACAGTCCTAGTGGCATTTTGTGAATATTGTAAATACGTTCACTATACCTATGGTCAAAGTTGACTAAGTTTTTGCGTGTGATCAGCCTACTATTTTTTTTTATACCTTACTATTTTTATTAAATAAAAAAAAATCAGGATTTTTGTGAAATTTATTTCTCTCTCTCTCTCTCTCTCTTCTCTCCTCTCTCTCTCTCCTCTCTCTCACTCTCTCTCTCTCTCTCTCTCTCCTTCTCCAATCAACAATACAAGATAGTTTGAACCATGTTCTTTCAACCATCAATTAATGGAGTACCGGCATGTAAGTAATGTTTTATTTATTTGTTTATTTATTATTCATTACAGTTTAATAGACTATTTTACTAATTTGTGGGTCTTACCTTGTCTGCTTAAACATTTTATTCATTTTGAAAAACCACAGACATGTAATATTGGCATAATTACTGTAATTTATATAATTTATATCACCTATCTTTATGTTATCTTTATTAGACAACACCCTAATATGGGTTTATTATTTTCAGCATTTATTTAACTTTGTATCGTGACCTGAAGATGCTTTGCATATTGTAGAAAGCGAAACCGGTCGTCTGATTACTTAAATTAAATTGATTGTGAGTAAGTCTAATTTATTATTTTTTTTATCTTTTGAAATGGACTCACACAAGCAACACATTCATGATTTGAAATTTATTTATTTAAGAATATCCGTAAAACAAGTCAAAATAAACAATGATCCTGAAGTATATCCTGCAGGATGTAGTATTTTCAAGATAACAGCAGGAACATAGCGGATCAAAAAAATTAAATGAGAAATAACAAATAACGTTGCAAAAACAATTTTTTTCGTGTTTGAAACAAAGTCCGACATTGCAAGATGAACATTTCACTATCTTTTGCTAACATTTGCTGTCGTGTTGCAGTTGGCACATCTCAAAAAAGTATTTCTTTGGGGCATATGAGAAGACTTCGAATGGCGCAGTTCCAAGGGAATATGCCTTTTGAATTTACTCACTGGTTATTCTGCTGATGGTCTTCCCCTTTTTAATTGTTCTGGAGCTTCAATAAGCCCTCTAATCACAGAGATCCGAAATTCTTTAAAAGACATACTTTTGAATTGGCTTTGAATCCACAAAATAAAAAAAATATTCTATGTCACCTCTTGTGTGATTTACAATTTACCTCATAAAGACTTTTCAGCTTGTCAAATTTGTCAACATATCCCGTATGGGAGTTGTAGAGCACTACCATTTGTGGGCATGTATCCTCATTCAGAGTAGCGTCTGTTTGTCTTTAAAACTTCGTTTGTTGCTGGATTTTGGTGATTTGCTAAAAGAATTACACCTATGCGATTCATCCACTAAAAAACAGATAGACCATCTGTTAAAATACAGTAGTCTAAATCTCCTTAATTCATTTGTTTGTCACTTTTGAACTCTGGTAATTCCTTTCTTTCTTTTTTTTTTTGAACAATTCCACTTGCTTAAATTCCGACCGTCATTAAAGATCTCTGAAGATCATTACAGTTGGAATTGTTGTCAAAGAACACTTGGTTTAGTTTATATACTAAGATCCTTGTTAGATCCTGTACGACTCGTTGTCCTAAGTTCTTTTCGGTGGAATTTCCCACTTTACCGGCATATATCTGGAATTCGTACATAAATCCGCTTGAATCTGCTCTAACCCATACTCCGTAGCCACGTTTTTTGGGTTTATTGGGCATGTATTGTCAGATACTGCTTCCACCTTTGAGTCGTATCATAGACTCATCAATCGCTTGAAACTCATGTGGATTCAGTGCTGCAGGAAACGTTTCCGTGAGTTTGGCCAGTAGAGGTCACACACTGTAAAGTTTATCAAATCCAGGATCAGTTCTTTTGGCTATCCTGTATTATCAAACAGATGTAAATGGCCTAGTTACCAAGTAAATCTGTTACGTGACATAGCCAAACTGATGTAAGTGTCTCAAATTCATCACGTGACAACCAATAGTCTCTGTAACTGGGAATTTTCTTTATACCCATGAATAACTCTAGTCCAAGAAATGTTTTGACTTAGTCTTCTGTGATAGGTGTAAATCCATTTTCTCCTCCGTGTTTTTAAACGCGATATAGATTGATTTGAAATACAATTAGGTGAATTAGATCCTAAGGAAATAGTTCCAAAAACACACCTGTTTATTCCTCTCTGCGGAATTTAGAATGTTTGGGCCTGTAATTTTAATAAATGCAGTTGCTTATGTTATATAACTTTCATTTTGGTTGCAAACTAACATCTCGCTTTGCTAGCCATACTGCTAGCGGTACATCGTCTTCACTATCCAATTCCGATTCTGGATAATTTGGAGTATTGGTTATTTCATCTTGATTGTTAATTTGATCTTTAACATGATGCCTATATTTCCAATATCAAAGACATCCTCATTATTTGGTCGCCAAAATTCATCAACATCAAATTCATCTCCCAAGACCCTTTTAATTCATATAGGAAGTGCCCTGTGGTCGTGCCAGAATACCACATAAAATACAGTGAGCTACAAAAAAACTTTAAATGTATTTATGCAAATAACAGTACTTAGTGTGAAAAAGACTTCAAAAATATCACTTACTCGTAATTTTTGTAAATAATAATAACTGAATAAACAAGAAAACAATTCAAATATGTCGCTGTCAACACAGAACGTCCAACGTCCGCTTCAAATGTGTGCTTGAGTGATTATGTTAAATCGGTTCTAAACTGCTTAAACACTTAGAATATAATATAGGCAACCAACTTTACTTACTGGTATGACTGTAAAATCGCTGTGAAATTTAAAATAAATGTTTGTAAAGGTGGTCATCTCAGCATACCGACATTCGTCAAAGGGTTAATTTGTGAATGAAAAAGTATGATATCCTGGAGCATATATTTATCAATAATTACCATCTCACCTTACCAATAAAGTGCCAAAAGAGACTAAATGACAGATTTTTGGCTGACACTGGGGGAGGAAAAAACATTCAGCTACCCTCACGAAGAGTGATCGCAAAATTATGACGTTAAAATTATTTATAGTTGTGTGCCCCAGGGTGTGTGCTAGAAATACACAAAATACTATTCAATTGATTTTATTTTAAAAACCTACATTAGATAGAAAGATACTAATCATCGCTTCTGTGTTTTCAGTATGCCTCTTTATACATATTTATTTTAACTTCGAAAGTCTACCTAAACTAAGATATAGAAACATATAAACTTTCTTTATCGCCTCACCACGGTATATTCGTCTCCTCGTGCCTAATCCGATTGTGAATCCAATAAATAAGAACGTCGATCTAGAAATGAACACTACACAATCTTCAAATAACGATCCAATGTCATATCAAGTGAAAATAAAAATGAAATTTAGAATTTTCGCCGTCTGCGTTAGAGCAAATCGGAGAGATATACGGGAAGGGTTTGTAGGTAGACAGTAAAATGGTTTGTCAAAAAAATATCTTTTTTTAAAAAAGCAATTTTACCATTTTTTGATATAAAATTATTTTTTTTATAGGATTATTTAAATCATCTTGTTGCGAATATACCACAAATGGTATATTATGCACTTTATCTAAAATTTCGACATAAAATTTAAAAGCCAATCGAAAATATTTGTATTTAACCCTTGAGTAATCGAGTAGATGCAAATTACATAAACAGTCGAGTGGAGTCTTTGAAGCCCAGTTTTTATTTTACACAATAAATTAGAAACGAATAAAATAAAACTATTTGATCTATGTACAATCTTTTTTTATTTCATTTTTAATACATTTAAAACCCAATGATAAAAGAAACAACATCTTTAAGAAAATGCAAAAAAAGTTAACAAAAATGTACTTCTGTTACATTTAGTAAACAAAATTCTAATCCTAATTTAAATTTTCATTGCAATCTTTGCAAATCGATTCAATATGCTCTAAGCATAGCCATTTTTGCCATTTGACAAAAAAATATCGTGTTTTACGATTTGGACAATTGGCGTAACGACCTCGTGTATTTGGACGTAGAGGCGCTGGATCTGCATGTACTCCGCTCAATTTTTGGGCGATATTTGGGGATATTTGGATTATTTTGGGCTTGATCTGGTTAGCATTTTCTCTCTTGTCAAGGCTAAGCCAATTGATTTCCGAAACAATCTTCGTTTTTAAATTAGGTCGTTTTCTTTTGCATTTCATTTATATATAACGTGTTAATTTATGACTGCCATGTTAAGTAAATTATAAAAAATGATCATTGCCCATCTTCAAGTGTTTCTACATTAAAACGTCTACGTTAAAAGCCCCAAATTTACGATCTACTGAGTCAACGAGCGATTTTGTAATGTTATCAGAAGTAATAATATTGGGCTTACAGACGTCTTCAGAATCTTCATCAATCAAGTTAACATAGTGAAAAGATGATAATAGCGTCACGACTTTTTTTTTTCGGGATATACGACATTAAGTAATGGATTTAAAAAATGCAAACATAGATGACTACTATGATTTGTTGGGATCAAGAAGGTCCTTTGAAATCTTCCTTTTATTTTTTCGAATTGTTCCAACAATTGTAATCTTGTGCTATGTGTTTTACAATTTCGTAACTTGTAAACCAATTATCCATGGTTATATTTCTAGACGATCCAAACACAGGCTTATATTATTTTTTCCACTAAATCGGTGGTTTTAATACTAACGTGATATGTTGTGGAAGATGAGCTCCAACGTAGGTATACTTTCATATTTACCGTGTTAAAACATTTGGCGTTCACTAAGGAACATACTTTTATACCATATTTGGCTGGCTTATTCGGGATGTACATCTGAATCTGCTAAGTTGGCATTTCTGATTAAATTGGTCAAAAACGTTTCTTATTGGTGACAGTTTGTCTATCGTTCTTCTTTCATTTCTAGTAATTACGTCATCAAAACGCAAGCAACGAAGCAAGAATACAAATCGCCTTTGAGTCAGAGTAGCTCGAAACACTTCTTCGCCTGTTCCATCAGTAGCCCAAAATTCTTTGCAATTGCGGCAGCTTGCTTTGAAAATCCCAGCTAGATATCGTAGACAAATTAACGCCTTTATTTTCACAGTATCTACAGGTATGGCTTCATTCGGATCTATATAATTGTTTCTTAGTTTTTCTTTTTTTTTGGTTTTTTTTTTTAATTGCCGTATTGCCAAATTCCACTAAGAGTCTAAGAAGGTATCCATTGAATTCTGACAGGCAATGGTGGGGGAAATCTTTTTTGGACATCTACATCACGGAACAAGACACCCTGGCATCTTTCGGTCGAGTAGGATGATAGGCCAGAAGACCTTAGGGTAGTGTCGGATTAACCGTGTTCTGGCTAAAACCTTAACCACCGTTCCAGAGAGGTAGTCTTGCCACTCAATGAACAACTAAAATAAAAAACTAAAAATTTATAAATAACCATACCTATTACCGTAAATCAGAAAATGTTTGAGACGAATAATATAAACCATAAATTTCAGATCCCTGGCTCAATTTCCTGCTCTATTCTCCTGCTCCTTTTTCTTCATCACCCCAGAAATCAGACAGAGTACTTCTTTCTCTCCATTCTTTCTCTCCTCTTAACATTATGTTTACAACGTTTTTTCATGTCATGTCAGTTTAAAACTACCATGTCCGGTCAGAAACTGCGTCAGAAAGTAGTCTAGTTTTCTGAACTTACATTCCCACCACAGCCTCAGATCGGGAATAAGCTCCTTCGTCCACCTAGCTTTTCCGCTATCATTCGCCTATTCTCTCTGCCACTCTACTATCGTTCATTCTCTCTCTTTTTTATCTATATTTACATCTCTTTTGAAGGTTTGGAAAGAAGTTTGCTTCTTAATTCCCATTTTATTGTCTTTAAATTTTTTTTTGTCAGTTTTATATGGGATACGCTACGGTTGTTCGGATTAAAATTCAGAATCTTATTAGTTGATTGCTGCAGGTAGGAAGTTGTAGGTGAATCTTCAGATACCTACTTGATTTTTAGCTGCTAATTTTCTGGGTGTATCACTTATTTGAACATGAAGTTCAGAGAGTCTGTTCACAGAATCTGATATTCCTGATAAAATGTTAATTGTTCTAACTGCTGCTCCAGTATTATTCGTTCCAATCACATTAGACGTTTGTGCTTTAGGTTGGATAACAGCCTTCAAATAACAGATATATTTACATCCATTCTCCTCGCATACACCCTCGCTCGCTCTTTGCACAACAAAACGATCGGTATCCCCGCTCCAATGACATATAGAGCCTCATATTAAACTGTCCTATATGCGCTAGGTACCCTGAGGAGCATTCCCTTTGCAAAGTCTCCATTAGCTTAGCGTATTTCGCAGTGTTTAGTACGCTACATCACACGGGGGCAGCATAGGTTACCACCGACTGAAAAACTTCATTTAACCCCTTTTTTGGTGCTACCTGGGTCTTCAATGTTTGGCATCAGCCGTATCAACGCCTCCAGATTTCGGTTCGCCCTCTTTACCGTATTTTGGATGTTTACTCCTAACCTTAGTCCTTCCGAGAACCAGACTCCCAGATACTAAATCAATTTAACCGTTGGAACCTCCACACCTTCCACTATAAAGCAAACAGAGGATTTTTCCCGGCTCCCTTTGAGAACTAACACTTCAGTTTTCTGAGGCGCTAGCTGTAGATCGTTCTCTCTGATCCACCTACTACTGCGACGTAGGACTGTGATAGCCGCATTAGCCATGTACGTTTTCTGACTCGCCTTTGCAACCAGTGCGAGATCATCGGCATAAGCTACAAGAGTGCATCCCCTTGGCATCTATAGACCTAACACCCCATCGTACAAGACATTCTAGGGAATGAGACCTAGTACTGAACCCTGCGGAACACCCTTCGACAAACTGATGGTATCTTTTTCTCTTATGGACCTGTCAGTAAAGTATCTGTCAATTACATTGACCAGATACTCACTAACGCTTAATTCTCTCAGTCTGGACATGATTTTTTCATTTTTTTGGACATCAAGCAGGATAAGAGCCACCCATCTCTTTGTGTCCTGCGTAACTAAAGAGGTTACTTCTGTGACCGCATCTATGGTAGACCTTTTTGCCCTAAAACCATATTGGCTGTTGCTCAGCGCATGCTTTTCTTCTAGCTCTTGCTCAAGGCGGCCTTTTACAAGCTGTTCGTACAATTTAGCTATCGAACTAAGAAGGCAAATTGACCAAAATCGTATCTCTTCCTCTTCACCTCTACCTTTCGGGATAAGGACAACCTTAGCTTCTTTCAATATTGTTGGACACTGCTGTTGTTTAAACAGTTTATTTAGGAATATCAGGAAAACCTGCGGGTATCTTAGTGCGGCGAGTCTTACTGACTCCATCTATGCCATCTATGCCTATTGGATCTTCATCCGTCCAACAGGCTCGCCGAGGTCCAACTCAGTAAAAGGTTCCACATCTACGAAACCAATAAACCTTTTACGCCTATCCTCCACCTGAGGAAAGAGTTCCCGTATTAAACGGATTTTCTCATCCTCAGCCAGGGGGTAGGGTGTCGTTTTCTCCTTTAATTAGGTACAGACAATCTTGAAGCCCTGTCCCCAGATATCCCTTTAGTTTATAAATAAATATGTTTGTGTTCTGTACAATGGTTTCGAGAATATTATCATCAATAAAACATTTCCAAGACTCTAAAAGATCAACTACTTGACGAGCATTTTCTTTTAAATCTGGTAAGTATGAAATTAAATTGGAGTCTGACAGACCAATAGCGCAAATAACTAGCGAACGTTGTTTACTATTTTTTGACATGTGGACGAAATGGTACTGATAAACGCAGCGCACTCCGACATAAAATAAGCAGTGGGGCATTAGAAATAAATTGTCACTGGTCTCACAGGTCCCACCCGATTACTCAAGGGTTAATGGAACTAACTGGTTGAGTTGCATTCGTTACAAAATAGTTTTTTTTTCTGATCTTACTTATACTTACAATTTAGAAAAGGTTCGATTTTAGGACTCTTATTGGAGCCATCGAGGCAGCTGATGGTTTTCAAGCATACCTTTCAAATCTGTAATACGGCTTGAAATCAACTGCCTTTAGTGTTTTATAGGAGACCTCATCGATCGTCTATACAAGAATTTGCGCATCCCTTTCGCTATCCAGATTCTTTAAAAACCCATTTTCCATTTTCGTCTTAAGGTCTTTATTTTGTTGTTCTACTCTAGGTTTCAAGAGTTTAAAATGATATTTGACATCTGTAAATTCTCTAGTTGTTTTTAGTTTGCAAAAGCGTTTATAGCTCAATATTTAGTTTTTGTTTCTGCTTAGGTTAGCCAATTCAAGTTAAGTTAAGTTGTTTAGTTAGTAGTTCTTAGTTAATATTTAGTTTAGTTATTGTTTAACGAGACGTTTAAACTTTTATAAAGGCAGAATGGTACGTACTGTAGCCGACAAAGTAGCAGCTGTGTTAATAATTGGTGAATGTGGAAATAATTTCCATGCAGCGGAACGTCTTTTTAATGAGAGGTACCCCGATCGCCCTACATCAAGAGCTTATTTGAGGAAGCTTCTTCGTAAGTTTAAACAAACAGTAGTGTTTTGTATAAAACTTAAGAGGTCGCTGGTTAAATGATATTAGATAAATAATAATGAAGAAAAAATGCAATATTTTGTTTGTAAATAAATTAGCGAAAAATAGCAAATACAACTGTAAATAAATTAAGAAATTAACTGGTCTTACACATTATTGTTGTTTGTACAAAGAATATAGACTTACCCTCTGAAATATTGATGTCGTATTCTTAGCCAGTGGAATATCATTGGTACCGCGTCGGGACGCCGGGGGCTCGTTGGCACGAGAGCCAAAAAACTTGGTGTGTTTCGTTCGCTGTCTTGGGATGAAGTGTGTCTTGAGATTGCAGGTCAGAAAAGAACCTTCTGGCCGTTGGGTGGAAGAGGGTACATCAATAAATCACCCTAATGTATTGTGATTTTGAATGCGATAATTGAGAAGTTAATTGTGACCGTAATACGAAACCGTACACTTATGTGCATCTTTGTGACACAGAATACAAAAGAGAAGTCAATTTCTCTGTACTTAAAACATAATACATGAGATAGCCAGTTTAACAATTTTACGAAATAACCGGAAACAATATATTTTAAAGCCAAGTTGTTAGAATATGCCATTGAATTAGATCACATTACAGTACCGTGACAGAAAAATATTAAATGTAAAAATATGAAAGAAATAGTACATACTTTCCCAAACAAGTAATGTTCAAGATGTTAAACGATCTAATCGACCAACAATTAATGATGACACAAAAAATAGACATAATTTCAGAAATGATAGTGAATCCTACTTCTTCTACAGTCCAAGTTGCATCTATCTATGGAATCAGCCAAAAGACAGTACACGGAGTGTTGACCGAAAACAAATTTCATCCATACAAATTAAAAATTGTGCACCAACTTTCAGATGATGACCTCGACCGAAAACTAGAATTCTGTGAAAATATGTCGAATAAAATTAACCGACAGCCCGATTACATAAAAACAATTTGTTTTAGTGATGAAAGTACTTTTTCTCTTAATGGAAATGTTATTACATACAAGGTGAGATATTGGCGTAATACAAATGCTCACATTTTCCGTGAAACACATACTCAATATCCAAAAAAAAAAATCTTTGGGCAGGTGTTAATATTTGAAATCCGTTAATACTTGAAATTCTGGAAGATAATCTACGGGGTTTTTCCCATTAATTTTATTTTTATTTATTTCGTTTTTGAGACAAATACGGGCAAGACAGTGTACATTGAAGATAATCTGTAATGCAAACTTATTTGGTAATACAAAATTTTGTTTGATGAGTATTTGGTGATGATAGTAAATCAATATTTACAAATTAGCGTGTCCATTTCATAACAATATTGGTTGAATGCATGTTATGAACATATGTGGCGTACAATAATTGTGCGATAGTTTATATTATGAGCTAGAACCTGTCTATACTGAGGCAATAAGTTTCCGAAGCGGTAAGTATTTTTATTGATATACACTCAGATGCAAAAAAACGCAACGGAAAAAATTTTTGGTCAAATTCAAAGTATTTCAATTTTTTTATTTTTAGGTCTATTTTAATGATTTTTTAGCACACTGTGTATAAATTTATAAATTATAATTTGGTATAGTCCGTTTTTTGATAAAATTTTATATTTGACTTATTGTACGGGGTAAATAAAATGTGGTTTTATTATCCTAACTTTGAAACATCCTGTGGAATAATTCCGTTTGCAAATTTTCGCAGAACCTTGTTTTTCGGTTGCAATTGTGTTTTTTAAGTATAATGTTTTTAGTTTTATCTTAAAATATGCCTTGGTTCATTTTTTAAAGCCAAATGAATTTGCCACCCACAATTTGGGACCTTTTGAATTATGATTATTTTGGAGTTATTTTGTAATACGACGAAGTGGCTTTGGTGACTGTTATCATGATGTCATATTGACACTTGACACTGACATTTTGTTTACCTATGATTGATCATGGGGCTTAGTGTCAAAGACTGTGCGAAAGCCGTTGCTCTGGTTGAAGAACAAACTGGAATAAACAAGCGTAAAGCGGGAAGTGGCAGGATGCGCAAAACTACCGCTTTAGATGATCGTTTTATACGAGTCAAGGCTTTGCGGGCTCGTTATTTAGCAGCGATGCAAACAAGAAATTAGCTTCAAAAGGTTAGAGGCTTTAAAGTGTATTTACAGTTTGTCGAAGAATACATGAATTTGGTTTGCAAAGTTGCAGACCAGTAACTTATTTAAAGACGTAAATGTGCTAAACCAGTTCAGTACAAGCAGTGATCATAGGTTAGTAAGAGCTAAAATAACGATATCAACCGAAAAAGAAAGACTCAAAATGATAAATAAGAAACAACCAAAGAAATGGACAAAACCAACTAACATTCAGGAGTTCGAAAAATATATTGGTAATTCATTGAAAGATACCACAACAGCAGACAACTCTGAGATAGCGCGTCAAATAGTCAACACAATACAACAGGCTCAAACTAAATATTGTCCGACAAGCAAAAAAGATGAAAAAACTGAGTCAACCCACGAAAACACCTTATAGAACTAAGGCGACAAATGAAAGGAGATAACACAACAAGCAAAAGAAGCGATAAATCAAATAAATAAGACGATCACAAAGGCAATAAGAAAAGACATAAGAAACTACAATGTAGAAAAAACAAATTAGGCAATAGAGCAAAATAAGAACATGAAAGTTTTTGAAGAGGAGCGTACAAAAAAGGGAAATAGAAATTAACAAACTGAGAAACAGCACTGGAGAAGAAACAACGAACAGAGATGAAATATTAAGAATAGTCGAAGAGTTCTACACAGAGTTATATAGATCAAGAAAAAAAGATAACAATACGGAACCTCAAATTACACTAAAAACTGGGGGTATTAAACCAAGGATCAGATTTAATGCCCCGATATAACAAAATCAGAAATCAAAGAAGCCCTGAAAGAAAATGAAAAATAATCGAACCCCCGGGTGAAGATGGAATAGTATCAGAAGCACTAAAAATTGGAGGGGATGTATTACTTGAAAAAATTAAACAACTTTTCAATATCTGCCTTCACAGCGCCAATATTCCAACAGACTGGAACAACACTACTATGATTCTATTACACAAAGCAGGAGATAAAGCAAATTTAGAGAATTACAGACCGATTAGCCTCCTCAGCCCATATACATAAGTTGTGTACGGCGAATACTAGTTAAGAGAATGGAAAGAAAAATTAGAGACTTATCAACCAAGGAAACAGGCAGGATTCCGAAAAAGTTACGGAACAAATGACCATCTATAAAGTATAAAAACCCTAATAGAGAAAGCAGTGGAATACAATAAACCTCTAGTTCTAATATTTATCGATTTTCACAAAGCCTTTGACATAGTTGAGCTAAGCAAAATATTGACAGGCGCTTACAGAATGCAGGCTAGATTATAGATATACTAAATTATTATACAAAATATACCTGCAGGGCAACAACCACTGTTCAGATTACATACTAACAGTAATCGCATAAAAAATAGAACGGGGTGGGTTAGACAAGGAGACCCAATGTCACCTAAACTTTTTAATACGGTGCTAGAACATTCTTTTTAAGAATTTGGATTGGATGACTAAAGGGAATAAAAATAGATGGAGAATATCTAAACAACTTACGTTTCGCGCGATGATATACTTATAATAGCTGAAGATCTAGGTATGGCAAGAGAGATGGTACAGGAACTCGTTGTGGCTACAGAAAGTGTAGGTTTAAATATAAATATCTCGAAAACAAAAATCATGACCAATTTGGTACCCAACCAGAACATCAGTATTGGTGGAAAAAGAAATAGAACTCGTAGATAGATATAAATACCTGGGACATAAAATTATGATTGGCAGGGATAACCAGACTCGTGAACTGAAAAGAAGAATCGGCCTTGGGTGGGCAGCATTTGGAAAACTGAGAGAGAAACTTTTAAAAGTGAGCTGCCCATATGCCTAAAGAGAAAGGTATTTGATCAGTGCGTCCTCCCAGTCTTGAGGTACGGAGCAGAGACACTTACCTTAACAAAAGCAGTAGCTACCAAACTGAGAGTCACGCAGAGAAGAATGGAGCGGTCCATGTTAGGAATAACGCGAGACAGAATAACCAACGAAGACATCAGGAGAAGAACCGGAGTGACTGACATCATCGAGAAGATAGCCAGACTAAAATGGAGATGGGCAGGACACATAGCCAGAATGACAGATGGGCGATGGACAAAGAGGTTATTGGATAGGAGGCCAAGGGAAGACAAGAGAAACGTCGGTCGACCACCTACAAGATGGACTGACGATTTAAGAAGACTCAATAAAAACTGGATGAGAGCGGCGCAAGATAGACGGGGTTGGAAAAATGAGGAAGAGGCCTATGTTCAGCAGTGGACTCTTGAGGCTGGATGATGATGATGAGACCAGCAACTGGGCCCAAATTACTTCCACGGCAGAGTGACTAGACTACAATTTTCCAGGGAACATTTACATTGGAATTTAGGACAATAGAGTAATGTTCTTTTTACAGATGAGCCGAGATACTGTCTTTACTTATCAGATGGAAGATAACGAGTATGACGTCGAACTGAAGAGAGGTTTGCGGATGTAGCGCTTTCAGTCCCCGCTTTAGACATATCCCCGGCGCACACTGAATTGATATTTATCGAGGGTTCGTTGACTGCACACCAATATATTGAGGAAATTTGATCTAATCACGTAGTGCCCTTTTCTCAATATATCGGCAATGATTTTCTATTAATGCAAGATATTGCGCGACCCGGCACTCTGCAATGTGTGTCACGCATTATTTAGAGGAAGTTGGTATTAACAAAATGAACTGGCGAGCGTGTCCGCCAGATCTGAACCCAATGAAACACGTTTGGGACATGCTTGGTAGAAATATTAGAGGTAGAGACGTTGGTATCAGCCTCAATTAACGAACTTCACTAGAAGAGGAATGAAAAAACATCCAGCAACATGATATTAGCAACATGAGCCGACGTGTACCCATACACTGAAAGCCCCATACACTGAAAAGGTATTAAACTTACTTTGAAAATAAAACATAATAGATGATAATTTAACAGCTGGCGAGCCAATGTGATATATGTAGAAGAACAATTAAGGAAGCAGTAGATCACGTCCTATGATCAGAATAACCTTCTCTCCACGCAACAGTTGCTTCGATGATGAATGTGAAGATAACACTAAAAAAAGTTATGCGTATATACGTATGCAACAAAAACAAAGGATAGGAAACATATATACTACAACGAATTCAGGAAGCAGAAAAAACGCATGCATCGAAGAAAAAGCGGATCTCGGAAACTCAACTCTGAGATAGCGCCGTTAGAAAGGTTTATAACATCCCAATTAAGACAAGACAACGTGGTGTTCAGCAGTCTTTCATCACTCGATCTTAGTACGTGGCCCGCCCATCTTATTCGGTTTGCTTTAATGTAGCGTACTATGTTTCCATCTCCATATACTGTCTGGGGTTTATCATTGTGTCTTATTTTCCATTTTGCTGTTGTCTCTTCTTTGCAAAGCCCATATATAGTCCGCAGTATATTTCTTTTCAGTACCAGTAATTTTGTCGTTTCCCGCTGGTTCAGAGTCCATGTCTCGTTAGCATTCGTTATTGTGGGAAGAAATTATTGTCTTGTACACTCTTATTTTTGCTGGTATTGAGAGCATTTTTGATTTAAGTACGGTCATTAATGAGTAATATGCTCTGTTACCTGCAGTGATCCTGGCTGTCACGTCCTTTTCATATTTATTTTCAGATGTTATGATCGCTCTCAGGTACTTGAATTCTTTGATGACATGATTGTTACCTTTTGTCTAACCCTTGGTCTTGGGTTCTTCGTAACCACCATGTACTTGGTCTTGTCCTCGTTGACCTTCAGACCAACTTCCTTGCTTTTGAATAGGGAAACATGTCGAAACACGACACATTAACACTGGGATGAAATTATAATAACAAAAATTTATAAAGTCATTGTAAGACCAATAACGACATTTGCCTTAGAAACAAGACACGACACAGGCACAACGCAAAGGCTACTGGAAACCACAGAGATGAGATTACTGAGAAGAATTACAGGAAATACGCTGAGAGATCAGAAGAGAAGTGAAGATATTAAAAAAAAATGTAAGGTACAGTGTATAAATAAATGGACAAAAATAGAAAAAAAGAATGGAATAACTACATAAGCAAAATGGAGGAGACACGTGTGGTCAAAATAGCAAGATATAAGTCACCAATCGGGAGAAGAAATATCGGACGACCTAGCAAAAGATAGAGTGAGAACTTACTATAGAGGCATTAGCCAATGAACAAGCAGACCTGCTTGTGTATATATATAGTATATATATATATATATATATATATATATATATGTATATAATCGATTTATCGAATTATGGACTCTTTAAAAATATGGCAACGTCGTTGCTCGAGAATCTGGCTATATTGTTATTTTAATCTTTTTAAAGCACTAAAAAGCTTACAGTGTCTATACACACAAAAACAAAAACATCCCCAAAAGCTTGTTTCTTTGCATAGTTTTGGCAGTTTATTTTATCCCTACACAAGCTAATTGGTTTAATCCTAATTTAAAATATGATTTATATTAATTTGAAACTGACATTTTTACCTAAAGCTCCGTAATTTTTATTTCCAATCGGTTCAAATTATTCGACTAATTTCTTGCGTAGTCTGGCATCAGTTTACAAGCAATTAGTGTCAATCCATGCATGAAATCATCGATTTCCTGTCCCCAAATTGCCCCAGTTTTATCACTAGTGCACAAAATAGTTGAAGTGTGTAATTTTTAGTTTGGCAAAATCAACTCTTCTCTGTTTTTGGGGTTGTATTTTAGCTGGAATGCAGTGCACTTGACGGAAAGATTTACTTGCCAAGCTATTTTATTTTGTACTTTTTTTAACTGTTCTTGATGTGAATAAACGAATTCAGGACAGAGTTGAGAATGTTGATAGTTGATAAGTTTTTTGGTCTGAAAAGACATAACACTACCAATAAGTGTGGGTGACACTAGCAATCAAAGAAAAAGAGTTACTTGACGTTTTTTTGGGTAAATACATGTATATATTATATATATATATATATATATATATATATATATATATGATATATATATATATATATATATATATATATATATATATATATATATATATATTGTTATGATTGTTTATTTTGACTTTAATCTTAGTTTATTGAGCCAATAAAAAGAATTATAACTTATTTGTTATCAAAAGTAAAATAATTCTTATATTACCTGTGTTCGATGGATTCAAAAGATTTTCTAGTTGTCTTTTATCGGGATAAAGAAGAAAGGATAAGAATACAAATATATTATATTACAAAGATTTACGTTTCTTTATTTTATATGAACGAATAAAACAATTATTAAATTCTGTCGTTATCTTATCAATCAGCATACAAAAATAAATCAAATTTTTATAATAATAAGATTATAAAGCTACATACATTTATATTACGTGAAAACCAATTTTACTTAAAATTTTCTTTTACTTGAAACAAGAAACAACAAAACTTTAAACTTTTGATTAGCCTAACAAAACCTCAGCTCTTAAATTTGAATGCTAATGACCATGATGTCAAACCGATCCTTCACAGATATAAAATTCAATTGTACAAACACTTACAGCTTATTTTCTTCTTGAGTTGTATGTTGGAACATACCCAGAAAAGTCCAGTCTCCTCAACGATGTGATCTCTCCTCTTTGGCACCTCGGCTCCTTCTTAACGTCTCTGCAAACCTCCTGCAGACTACACAAAAAACACCTGATTCACTTCTCCAAACTCAGCTACTTATTTATGACACCAGGACCTCCTTTTGTCAACTTGATGCCGTAAGAATACTTTCACATATACTTTATAAAATGCCCACGGTAGATACAAGGACCTCTTTTAATCTACTTGTTATCTCCTTCTGCAAACTATTCACTTCTTTTCGTTACGCCGGTATCCAAACTCACGAACCACACCCTATCTTGAGACAAACGACCGTTTCCGTTCGATGACCAAAATATCACTAACTCCTCCCGTCTCCTGATCGGCTCACAAATTCCCATTTAAAAACGACTGTCCAATCAAAAGCTCAAATTGTGTTTACCATGATTTTGGAAAAGCCTAATTTCGGTTTCAGAGAAAAACTAAATAGCTTACTTTAAAATTGGTTTTGTCAATCCACCATTTATACATATTTCAAAAGATTAGAATATGGTCATTTAATACTCGACTATACAAACAATCAAAAGATTAACTAAGACAGGTAAAATGTCTTCTAATTCTAAACAAAGGTTTTTTTGATAATTTTGTTTGAAACGGAAAAAATTTCTATTCTTATCTACACTAAATCTTATCTTAAATTACTATATACATTTTTGTTTATAACGATATCTTAAAATTTTATTCCGATGGATATTTTTATTTATTTTTCTTTGGTTGGGAAAGAAAAAGTATGATAATATATATATATATATATATATATATATATATATATATATATATATATATATATATATATATAACATTTTGAAATTTCCTAATTATAAAAAATATTTTATAACGTAATGAAAACTATGGATCAAACAGAATAATAATAAATTTTAAAAAAGGCTTAGAATATGTAATATTAACAAAAAAAAAAATGTGAAAGTTTACCACTGAGTTACAAAAAGTTCTGACAAAACTCTAATGTAAACAAATTTCATATTTCTTGCAATTTTTCCTTCAATTCGTTGACGAACCTGGCAGGATGTTTTCTCAACAGCTTTTTTCATTTCGCGTCACAAACTTTCTATAGAGGATAAGTCGGGACTATTAGAAACCCATTCCATAAGTGGTATGCCATGGTCTTCAATCCATTTTAAACTCTTTTTTGAGGCATGAGAACCTGCGCCGCCTTGTTGGAAGACAAAATCTTCCGCTGATATTAAACCGTGTTTCATAATCGATAAATGAGATTCTTCTAATGACAGATGTAGGAAATTTGACTTTTCTTTTTAGATAGTCGAGATAGTCGCGACTCCTACTATCTCCAATACACACTTCAAATCTGGACTCATCACTCCATTGTATTGAATCTCATTGCGACTGAGTCCAATCTTTATGCGCTTTTGACCATTTTGGTCTATTTTTCTTTTGTTGTAATGTTAAAAGTGGCTTTTCCTTAGCCTAAAATAAAATAAAATTTATTAAAAACAGTTCTTCAAGTCAATTTAAAAATAAACATTTATATTTTCGTTTATATAATTTGAAGAGAAACTAAAGTATTTTTATTCAAAGATATAGAGATATTATTCGAATGTTTATGAAAATCTTTCAGCAGAATATATAAATGTAAGACGTAGAATTAAAACCTTATACAGGATGAAATTTGAAATGCGTGAATTTAATTTTGTTGAGAACTAGACGATAAAAATATTACAATGTGAAATTACATTCTGTTTTAGCGAGGTTAATATCTAGGCCAGCATTGGTATATTATTTTTGTAGTTTCATCATCATGTAACTGAGGTCTTCTTGGTCTTTTGCAATCACTACTTGATCGTCTGCAAAGCTTAACGTATAGAACTCTGAGATAGCGCG
>NW_027313023.1:0-24193 GCF_040954645.1 Diabrotica undecimpunctata
CGCGCTATCTCAGAGTCTGTTAGGCACATCTTGACAGTCTGCAATATGGGCCAGATTAGCTGCCACCTGCCCCGAGCTTACAAGGGAACACCGTATACGCACGTCTCAACATTTTGCAAAAGAGCACGTAAAAAAGGCCTAGGAACGCGTGAAGCTCCTTTTTTCACCTTAATATACTGATACAAAGATGCCCTGGGCGTCAATCAAGATATATACGTAAGTTTTTATTGACATATATTAAAGTACGACAAACAATTTATGAATGTCCTGAAAATCAAAGTAAGATTAGACTACAACGCCTTCAGGATCATATCAAATTTATACAACAAACAGCGAGGCAAAAGATACGTGTTAACGGAACAGCTGTCAAGATGAAAGTTAGAAATAAGATGAGGAGAGAGACAGGGATGCGTATTGTCGCCATTTCATTTTAATGCCTACTTCGAAGAGGAATCCGAAAAACGCTTCCTTGAGAGTGGAAACAGCTGGAAAAATAAGGTAAAAGGGAGTTCCCATTAACAACATTAGATATGCGGACGACACTGTGATCTTAGCCGAAAATATTGAAGATCTTCAGAGACTGGGTGACCAGAATAGCGGAGTATGGTCTAACCATGAATATCAAAAGAAGGACGAAAGTTAGGTAAAATATAACGGAACCAACGTCGTACAAGGGGACAAATATGCATATCTGGGTACAATGATTAACTCCACAAATGATTAGACTCGGGAAGATTAAAATCAGAATAGTAAAAGCGCTAGAGCACATTTCAAACAAAATGAGAGAGTGCTATGTACAAGTATTTTAAAAATTGGAATCTAATGAGTTAGGGTTGGCGAGGTGCTATGTTTTTTCGACTTTATTTTTTGGAATGGAATCTTGGATCCTTGAATGCGACTTCAGTGAAAAAACTGGAATCAATCTGCTGTGGGGAGTATACAAGAATTCCTGAAATATCGAGGGACAGAAGACAAACAGAAACAAAGAGGTTCTGAGGAAGGATGAATAAAGAAATAGAAGTTTTTTTAAATAAAATTAAAACGAGAAAATTGGGAAATATCTCGGACATATACAACGTGGAGAGAAATACACCTTGCCTTCCAACTGATTAGGCAGGGAAAGAATCCAAGGAAAGAGAAGCATAGGGAGGCGTAGATGTCATTGGCTGCGCAACCTGAGAGAGGTGGTACGGATGTACTATTCAAATGAACCTTATCAGAGGAGGCCGTCTCATAAAGTCCAATAGCTATGATGATTGCCGACCTCCACCGCGAGATGGCACTTGAAGATGAAGAAGATTGTAAACTGGATATATCCGCGACTGGGGTAACATACTATTTACGGATGAGTCAAGATTGTGTTTATACACTCCGGATCTCGAAGAATACCAGTTTATAGGCGAGAGTGGCTAGCGTTATTTTCAATGCCGCCTAAGACGGCGACAAAACTTATGGAGGAGGATCTATTAGCTCTGGGGCGGAATATCTCAGAGGGGTCCAAACCGAAGTGGTACAGCTAGATGGAGGATCCTTACTGCTGATAGGTACATTAGAGAACTTATTGAGATGACATGTAGTTCTTTTACGCCCTATTTATTGGTAATGAACTTTGTTTTAATGCAAGACAATGCCTCGCCCACCACGTCGCAAAGAATCGTTACAGGAGTACCTTCAACGAGGTAAATTTACAAGTTTTGAATTGGCCTACGCACAGCCCGGACTTAAATCCCAATAGTACATGTTTGGGACCATCTTTACAGAATGGGTGAGATTCTAGTAATGTGAGCTACAGCTAATCTTCAGGAGACCTGCAATGGTTGTTAACCGTAGAATGGGATAATATCGGACAAGATTATCTAAGAAGATTAATTCAAAGTATGCAACCAACGGGTAGTCTAGATAGTATAAAGAGCTAGATGAGGCAATACGTCCTTACTAAATTATCATTACTTTTGATTTTTATTTTTTTTTATTTCAATGCTGTTTGTGCGCTTACTTCTAATTTTATGTATATAAATTAAATAAAACATTTGTTTATTGTACATTCTCTTGCATATTTCTTTTAATACTTGTATACGTACATAAAATACAAAAAAAAAACATTATAAAATCCAGTGTTTAAAATTATTTTTAATACAAAATTTGCAAGTTTCATAGTGTGATGCGATACTTTTTGGCGGAGTGTAAATACCCCCAGTATTTTCTCTCAAAAATTGCAAAAAATAGAATTTTATTTTATATAGTTTCCTTGTTGGTGCGTCAGCGGGCGGCCGGGCCAGGGTGAAGTAGGTGAAGGTGAGGTTTCACCAACAAAAATATAATTAAAATTGAGACAAATAAATAAAAAATAAAGCAACATTATTATATCTTTAATTGTGAAATCAATTATTTATTCTCTTTTAATTATCTAAAAAATAAAAAAAGACAACTAGCTTTATTAGCGGTACGGTACTTGACGGTCAAGTCCTGACCTGTGTCACTAAGCCGTGTAGGATTCCGGAATAGGTAAGTGAATATCATTTTTCAAGCGTCACGGTTGTCTTGGCAACGTGGACGTCAGCCATATCCTTAGGTTGTGAATGCAGTTCCGTCTAAAAATATATTATCCGTCTTCCCTTCACCCACTGTTGGATGTGTATTTGGGTTCCTATTTTTTCGATAATTTCTCTCACACGACAATATTTTTAAATTTAGTTTATTATATAAATATTTTTTTATATAGTATAGTATTTATTAGTTTAGTCACAGTATTAATTTTATTTGATTAGTGCACTATTTTATACATTTCTCTGTGGTTTGTTTCGGATTTCGGATATAAAGAGTTATCGAGGATTTCGTTTGGACAAAAATACTTTTAGACAGACATGAATCCAATTAATGACTTCCTTCTTTCTAGTACCGTCGCTCATTTTAACAGGAGGTTGGCGACCACATTTCCTAAAAGTTTCTCTGTCTTTTGCAACGGGGAATAATTTGTCTACAGTCATGATTGTCTAGTCTCGTATATTTCAGCAGCCATGATTTCCCACTATCTACCTATTCCCTTTTTGCCATCGACTCTACCCTGCATAGGATGCACCTGCACAAGACTTTATTTAATGTGGCTTAAATTACTTGACTTGGTGTGTAATATATTAGAGGACTTCCGATTAGGCATTGGAAAAATGAAGACTATAAGGGATGTTTCTTTTACATGGTCGACCAACCAGTATTTTAAACATCTGCGTCTGATTCAGAGTGGTCGGCTGCAAATCAGCCTCGGACTCAGAGTGGGCGGCTGAATCGAAACCTCACCCAACCCGTTTTAGTAGGCATGGTGTTTTAATCGCCAAAAAAGCCTCAATGAAAATGTCAAGAGGTTCCAGACTAAAATACACCCAGGCAAGCAGAACGAATCGTATTCTAGTATAAAGTGCCCCTAAATAACCTGTTTTCAAGTTACTTAGGTGACCTAAACTCTATACATTTTTTTAACGAATTTTTAAGATTTGGGGCGCGAAGTAGGTACCAAAAACTCCTTTTAGGCATCCGGCAACTTTTCCTCATCTTCACCACTTTTATAGGCCGCCGCTGAGGTGCGTTGTTGATTATAAAACTTGTGAAGCTTTAGAAAAAATCAATTTCAGATGATTTCAGAGCTGCCTAAACAGTTAAATATTTATACGCAGTTTTTTTATATAATTCCGGAAATTCTGGGACGGGAATAACTTTTGGGGGTCGCGCCGACACAGTTAGTACTTAGCAGGAATGGTAGGAAAATATTGCTTGAAATTAGAGTGAAAAATACTTAAATTTGACTATTTTACGTAAGTATAAATAAATATAAGAGGGTTTATTCGATGTATAGAAGTGTCGTAAGAGATTACTGTAACCGATGTATTGGATTGATTCGATACATACTATGTAAATGATACATTGAAGGTATATCCAGCTAAACAGTGCCGCGATAAAGGGCCGGAAAAGTCAGGCGGCTGCCCGGGCCGCTGATAATAAAAGACAAAAAAGTAAAATTGACTAAATATACATAATGAACCTAAAAATTTTATGACTTTTATCAAACAACATTATGCAGAACTGATTCTTTAGATCTTTAATAATTTAAATTTTTTTATAAGATCATTTGTAATTTATAGTATCATGCATTACAATATTCTACATAAAAAAATATCAACAAAAATGTGGAGTAGTCAGTGATACTAGATACTGTCGTACGCCAGACATTAAGTACATAAGGTTACTGTTCATATAAATGGTAATTTTGACTTTTATAATAGGTACTAAAAAAATATAGTCGTAATTAAGTATATGTATTTTATTGTTTTGAGTTCTTGCATACTCTATGTTTCTATGATTTTATGAAAGCAGAGCTTAATTACGTTATTAGTATATTTTTTAAATCTTTCCTTTTTTGTGTGAAACAGCAAAAAAATAGTCATTTCGGGTAACACACTATAAATAGGTACTAAAATACATTTTTAAATTTTTATATTATTAAAAACTAACCTAAAATGATAGTATTTTACTACAAGTCATCTTAGGTGGTAGCTAAAGTTTTAAAACTATTTTTCTTATGTTGCAATAAATAATTTTTTTTTTAAATGCACAATATATTTGACTTATTTTAATCTTAAATTGCTCTAATGAAATTAATGGTAGTGTATTTTTCATTTTGTTAGCTTATACTTGATTTATAATTAACAACTATAATGTTTTTTCAGGTTTTAGTAAAAAAAAATTATGTTAAAAAATTATTTTTGCAGGCGTTACCGAAATGATAACCCTTATACTATTTATATCAAAACGCACAATTATAACTATGTATTTATTGCCATAAAAACGAACAACAAAAAACAAGGAACCGCAAACGTAAATGGGGAATTAGATATCTATTGTGTTTAGTTTTATTTTCTAAAAAAACCATGTAGGGCAAAGAAATATTTCAATATTTCAAGTGATGTTTAACAATGCATTTAAGATGATAAGTTCTGCTACAGGACGAAACATTTGCGGTCCCTTAATTTTGGATGTTTTAAACTAAAAGTATAATCGAGTAATGACCTTTTCTACTGTAACATTCCTTTCAAAAGTCTGTTATTAAAATATTTGAAATTATCTTAATTATAGGTATTGTATTTTTTTCATCTTCATCTAATGAAAAACCCGACATAACTATCATGTTTTACAATGTAAAGGAAAGTGTATTCATATTAGAGATGCAAAATGTTTTATTAAATGAACTATTTGGTTTTTAAACTACAAATTGTGACTGTAGGGACAGTTTACCGAAGTGTCGATTTTAGGTTTGACGATAAATACACTGTTTGCAGCCAAACCAAAAAAAAAATGCTATCCTCGAAACAACTCCGTTGGGTCTCTAACCTCCTCAAGATTTCTCTCCAGGTCGTCCCTATCCATCGCCTTTTCTTCGCCAAGCACGTATTTCCTCATAATTTCTCATGTCTTCATCGATTTTATCTAAGAACCGGTTTTCTAGCTGGGGATCATTTTGTTCCATCCGCTTTACATGCCCTATCCACCTCAGACGTCCTATCTTAAATATGGGTTTACGATATCAGGTTCCTGGTTCCAAGTCGAAGTTGTATCGTCTTCCTCCACACTCCATTGTCATTCACTGCTCCATAAATATCGCCTTGGTACTTTTCTTTCGTAACATCCTAACATGTTTTCATTATTTTTTGTTAGAGTCCAGGTCATTGAACCATATGTTAGGACTGGGCGTATTATTGTTTGTAGGGTTTTTATTTTTTGTATTTCTCGATATAATTGTGGAATTTAAGGAGGAGAGAAGTGTGCCCAAAATAACATCTGTTGCCGTGCAAATCTGCGGTTTATCTCTGCGATAGTATTACTTTTCAGTGTTAGGGAGAATTCCCCCGGTATACAAATTCGTTCACCTGCTTCGATGACGTCGTTTTCCTATAACAAGTGGTTCGTAGTATTTGTGATTTGCGTGCTTTATTTTATATTTTTAGATTTATTAATTATTGTATCAGTGGTTTGATTTGTAGACATAAGTATTACTTTTTTCCCAGAGCCCAGGATTGAACAGTATACAGGAGAGAGGGTCTCCCTGGCGCAGCCTGTTATTTGTTTTAAAAGGTTCAGGACAGTTCCCCCCTGGACTTCGTACTCTACATTCAACTTTTTCAAGAGTTAGTTTTGTTAAATTTACCAACTGATTTTGGTATTCCTAGCTTAATCATTGCTTTGAAAACATTTCTCTTATATTCACAGAGTCTTAGTCTGCTTTGTAGTCTATAAACATGGAGATGAGTATCAATGCCATATTTCAGTGTTTTTTCCAAAATTTGTTTTAGGGTTGCAATCTGATGAATTTACGATGTACCAACCTCTGGAAATCAGCTTGGGATTTTCCTACTATCCCGTTCTGCATATGGTGCCATACGATGACTTAATACTGTGGAAATATATTTTATACGCTGCATTTAGATGCGTAATTCCTCTGTGGTTAGAGCAGTCAAAAGATATCTCCTTTTTGATAGCAACCGATAAATGACATATTAGGACGTAAGTCTGAACAAAGCAGTATATGTAACTGGATGTGTCTCAAATTTGACAGTAGCCAGCAATGTGTATAAAAGTTTTAAGTTTAAGTATTATACCAGCAGCATGTTACAACCAGATATCATGGGCAACATTAAACAAGAAGATTACTAAACTATTATAATTAGGACGCCGTTTTAAAAAATCCTCTTGCTGCTTGTCCTTTCCTTAGATTTGAGTACGAATACACTGTCCCACCAACTTTAAACGATCAAACCTGACCTTTGGAAGACACTAAATGGAGTGTGGCTGGACAAATCCCTGTGAGAAATCAGATCAAATACCAAAAACGTGGGACATCAGATTATCCTGGATGATTAACAATATGTGATCTTCAAACTCGGCTACTTGTTTAGAACTTAAAACCCATGCGGGACTATCTTATCAGGACGCTGTTTATCAAAATCTCTTGTCACAGGATACAGCTTACAATAAAACGGCGATCTAACCACTTTACAAAGATTACCACATGGCATTTTGAGCCCAAATCACCTTCTTCTCACCACAACTCCTAGAATTAAGCGAAACTTTGCCGGTTATTCCAAAACTCCAAGGAAAACGATGTTCACGTGCCCAGACCCTGAATTCTTCTCCTTTCTCACGCCAACTCCCCTCCTTGATCTTCTTGTGTCAAGCTCGTACTTCTCGTACCAGATTTTACTCGCAGCCAATCAGAACTCTCTTCTACTATGATTTTTACACGAAATTCAACCCAAAGATGCTGAATCCTCAAATTTTTTGTGGAAAACTTATGTAAAATTAAAACGCAATTTAAGGCGAGGGGTCAAATTCGACGCCGTTAATATTGGTTTCCAGATGATTCGACAAAAACATTTTTAAGTAACTCACTTCAGGTCACTGTCACGCATCAGCCAGAGGTGTGTCAAATTAATTTTTTTATATATATTATTACTCGATATTTAAAGGAAAAAATTCTGCTACAATTGCCTCTTCTTTAAAGAGAAAACTCTGATAATTTTATCCAGTTTTTGATAAAGAAACCAAGAAATCATCAAATGACCTTTTGAATGAGTCGAAACTTCCTAGTAATATATTTTAGATGTTATCTTGTTGGGTATTAAACAAAAACATTAGTTACAAGGGATTGGGCTAGCGTGCCCGTCGATCGAGGCATGAGTCGAGTAAACTGAAATTCTTGACTCTACTTGAACCTGTAGGTGACATGAGTTTCTATACCCTAGGAGAAGCCAACCTTATGCCCCCCAGTGAACCTCGCTGACATTCACAACAGTAACATAGTGATTAGGCAGAACAGGCATAGTCATGTACATCGTTGCCTAAACCGAACGCGGTACAAAAAAATCAAAAGGCTCTATACTCAGCAGGTATGCGTCTGCTAACTCTACTGGAAGCCTAGCGAGATAGGAATTCGGCAACGGTTCCGTAAAAAAAGATAAGATATAGAAGGTAAATCTATATACCTACAGTCAGACAAAATGTTGATTCTAACATTTGTCTCTAATCAAAAAGACTATTTGTACCAAAGTTTTCAAACATACAAATTCGAAACAAAACATGAAATAGAATGTACTACTTACTTGTGGATGATATATTACCCTCATCTGACACAAAACGATTTAAATCTTTAACATGCCATTACCAAGGTCTGAACTTTTTAAGTCAAATACTATAATATTATTAGACTACAAGTCTAATAATATACATCACATTATTAATATTAAGAACCATCTCTTTATTCGTTAAATAGTTGTGTTATGTTTTTATTAATTCTAATTTATTGTTTTTATTTATTTATTAAAGGTTCTACACTTATAACACTTAAAAGTTTATTTAAAGTCTTTATTGTACTAATTTATTTTACAATTAATTTATTTTAATACGTGCCGTTACAATTTTAAAAAACGCGGCGCGCGATCATCAGAAATTAACTAACTGTTCTTTAAAAACTTTCGTATTTATATATAAACGCACCGTTAAACTAGATCTCGTCGAAGGATGTCGACTGACCCTTGGTGAAAAGACTATGTTGTGAATTTATTAAATGGTTCAATATTTATAACACTTACGGATTTAATTTATTTCTTTATTTATATTAACTTATCTGACAATAATTTATATATCCGTACGTAACAAATTCGCGAGCGCGGGTCCTTGAGAATTAACTAACTGTTCAAAATAAAAGTTCCCTCATATTTATACGAAAACAGCTGCTCTAGAATCCCATGGATTTTGACCTCAATTGACCAGGTTTCGCCTCGAATGACAGGCCTAATTCCGGAAGATTCGAATGGAACCAGTTTTTTTATTACTTGGAGTTTATGCCAGCTATTCGAAAGGTCTCGTATAATCTAAAACAGAACAGCATTAGTCATAATATAAATACGGTTATTTTAGGCCAGGATATTTATCGTAAACAACTAGAAGGTCACGTAATACTGGTTTTATTCGGGACTATGGAGACCCGTCGATCTTCTTACTAGAAAATACTCGCAATGAATAAGCATATTGTAATAAACATGTTTACCGTTCTGAGTCATACGACACGTCTCCATCTATCGTAACAGTTGCAATAAAACTGATGATCACCTGTCCCCAGTTTGCAATAACGGATTTTTAAACTATGTTTTCTCAAACATTTAATAATAATCCTTGTATCGAAGTATAAGTAAATATTTATTTAATTTCAATTTTCACTAATAATTTTTTTTTTATTTAATTAATTTAAATTCATACTTAATACATCGCACATATATAATATTGGCATAATTGCTGTAGATTCTGTAGCAGACAGTACCCTAATACGGGTTTTTATATTTTCAGCATTTAGTTTACGATGTACCTTAAGAGCTGAAGATGCATAGCCAAATTATAGTATGCGAAACCGGTTGGTGGTAGAATAAATTGATTGTGAAAAGTCTTATTCTTATTCCTTGTTGGTTTCATCTTCTTACCTCTAAACAATAATGGTCGAAGAAACGGAAACAAGGGGAGAACGGTTAAACTCTCCGGAAAACTTAAATGAACCGTCCAGCAACCGCGAAAGCGAAAGGAGAGGTGTCTAGAAAACCTCTCTTAAAGGCCAATTACCTCCAGAGACAAAGGTAAAAAGTGAATCCAAGAAAGATGGCTCTACCAAAGTGTCTGGGGGAAAAGACCCTAAAAGAGGAAATTGGCCATAAAAACAAACAGCAGTAATTGATGTGGCGATACATAACAGCAATAGTCTGCGTGATAAATATAACGAAAAAATCGATAAGTACAGAGATCTGAAAAATTCAAATGAGGAGACAATGGATAATGAAAAGCACCCCAAACGATACCTATTTTCTCTCTACTAAAAAAGTCGTTCCAAAAAAACCTAAAAAAATATAAAAAAGTCAAGTGAGTGGAATTGAGTGAACATGCATAAAGCTAGACGGCTCTCGACGTCCAAATGTGTACGAAAATTTTTGGGAGATACTCCAGCATATCAATTCACCTGAGCTCAATAACACGGAAGGAATCTCACCAGAGATCAATCCTTTTGATACCTTAGGTAGCTGGGATGGCTGAATTTTCCCCTTAGAAGAAGTGATTACGAAGTGCGCTTTTTTACCTGCTCGTTTTTATTAAATCCTCGTAAAGATCTCTGCTACTTTATCTTCAGAATTTCCATGAATAATATATATAGGTTGTATCATTTATTGAGAGGAATCGTAGACGAATCTTGTATTTATAGTAGTACTACGCCGCCTACGTGATCGTTATCTTCTCTCGGCCTATTTCTGAGTTTTCCGGGAATAGGCCGTACCTGATTTTAAATTCGTATATTCTGATAGTCGAATATTACCGAGTCCCAGTATGTCCCATTTGATGTTGCAAGTCCTTATTTAAAATTCATTAAGTTTTTAACGTTTCGTTATAAATCGGAACAGGCGTTATAAATAATTACACTTGCATTGTGTACTAAGTTTATTTATCGTCAAGTACACAGCTACATTGTGTAAGTGTACGTTCACACATACTGTGATGATGCGATCAGCGATGCTTTGCTATGCTATGCTCTGCGTTTACATAACAAGCTATTGTCTGTGAGTGTTTCATACAATGTATGCCTTGTAAGCTAGTCGCCACCGCAGTATTTTCTGTGGCCGGTCGTGTCGATGGAAAGAAAACTGAAATATGTATTGGCGGAAAATTCCTTGTTAAAGTACAATATTTTAAAAAAGTGTTTAAATAGAAAACGTAAATGGGTTCATAAAATTATTAGAGAAAGGGCGACAATTGGAGAGTTTTTGCTAAACTAATTAAACATCCGACCCTTAGGCGCAAACCGATAGGCGTTAAAGAACGGATTACAATAACTTTAAGGTAAGTTTGAATATTAAAATAGTACATCGAATATTTTTATAAATCTACCAAAAAATACAGAATCCGTTCATGCACAATCACACTTCAGGGCTAGAAACTTACTTAGAACTAATTAGATTTCATTGGGAAATATAAAAAGTGGGGTGTCTATCCAATATAGTCTCTCAATGGCGCAACTGTTATAATGCGTATAAAAAATACACAAGAATAACAGAGTAACGTTTTAGTAAGTCCCTAGTCTATATCGCTCGCTAGACATGCGACTGCTGGCGATGGAATCAAACATTCTTGAAAACCAAACCGAAGCGCATACTAGCCGCTATTAGCATCGCATCGCACTAAATCGCGCGCTATTTGAATAAGGCACTTAAGATACAAGTGTTTGATATCATCGCATAGCGAAGCATCGCATCGCTGATCGCGCCATAGCAGTCTGTGTGAACGTACACTAATGCGTAACTAGCGCTTCCGTGCTTTGACAGAGATGGGAGTGCATAGATACATATGAATATATGACAAAAGTGTTCATTAGCCCTCACAGTTCTTATATTAAATATGCAGCTGTATGAAAAGGAGATGACTTCATTTTCCTTAAGGTTTTGTTCATTCTCGTTTCAGTCGAATATATACCTCCCCCAGAATCCATATGGCTGCATTACATTCCTTAATAGTTCGTATTTTTCACCTTTTATGATATTCCCCAAATAGTCCAACTTCCTGATTTTTATAGAATTTAAAACTTCGCATTGTTTTCTAGTTGTTCAAGAACTTGTGCAATATAACGTCGAAGCATTCTTATCCGGAGCGATATATTGATACTGCGATTACAGAAAAGTTTTCTCATTCTGTTATAAGTTAACCGTGTAATTTAAATGCAGCATTTTATTTCTTTTGTCTGATCGGTATCTTCTGTGGTCCATGCTCAAAGGTGTTTGTACGAAGATATTTGCTCAATTTTTGTATTATCTAGTACTAGCTTAACTTTGATATTTTGTGCTTTTGTAAATACCTACCATGAACTTGGTTTTCTTCAAATTTATATTTATATAATTTTAGTCCATAATCGTTGCAGTGTATATTTAGTTGTTGAGCAAGGTTTCACAGTTCTAGTGTTCCCGCCAAAATGACGGTTTCGTCAGCATATCTTATGTTATTTACTAGCTCATCGTTTATTATTAGGCTTTCATTGACTTCGGCCAACGCTAATTATAAGATGGCTTCACGGTATCAATTAAACAACAATGGTGATAAAATACGCCCTCGGTGCACCCCACGGCGAATCAGGATATAATCAGTCAGTTCATTTTCAACTTTCACTTTTGCTGCTTAATTTTAATAGATGTTACATATAATTCTAATGTCTCCATTGTCTTATGTTTTATATTTAACAAAATTTCTTTAAGATGATTATGCTGCACTCTGTCAAATGCCTTCTCAAAATCAATGAAACAAGCATTTACTTCCCGATTCATGTCTAGGCATCTTTGATAAAGAAAACTCACTGAGAAACCTTGTGCCTTCGTCTAATTTCTTACGTATTTTATTGTGAATTACTTTAAAAATCAATTTCATGACATGACTCATTAAGGCTATGGAGCGATGTTCATTGCACTCCTTTGCATCGTCTTTGTTGGGAAACAGTATAAAAATGTTGATTGGAGCCATTCTTTAGATACTGTACCTGTTCTATACATGGTATTGAATAGAAGTACACCACTTTCATCTCTACTCAAAACTTAGAGATAAAATTAGAAATAGAGAGCCTAAACGAAAAATAGAGTCGACTTTGTTCCATCGAATTCCGATATAAAAGAAAATGAAGAAGCGTACCAACTAGCCCGCTCGGCATCCTTCAGCCAGGATTCCATTCACATTAACGAGGTTCTTCTTATGATTTAAAATCTGAAATTGAGGCTCTCTAGGCTATTATCGACATCTTATACATTTACATGAGATAATTTACTTATATTATTAAATTTTGTTTAATACTGAATTACTGGCGTCGACTAGCGGATAATAATTGAACTATGGCAGTAATGTAAATTCCTTCGACGTTATGTGTGACGTCAGAGTGGGAGGAGCTTACAATGCTATTGAGATACACAATGTTCCCATGCCCAAGTGACCATACTCTTTAGCTTCTTTAATCTTCTTTTTAATTAATCGAACGGCTTCATTATATTTAATTGGATTTTTTATTTTGAATAATTTTTTTTCATTTATTAATAGTAGTATCTCTTCGGTCCTCAGTATTTAAGTTTTCTTTTCTTTGGTTTTAATTTTTCAATTAGACTTAATTACCAGCGTGGAAATCCTGATGGCAACCATTACTCAAAAACTAAAATAACTATGACATATATTAAGAAATCAAACACGACCTTCTTTAATTTATTCTCCAAGGGAGGGCAAATGGCATAAGGGCAACAAGAAAAAAAGAATTATTTCTTGGCAGTAAATTTTACGAAAATAAATAGTATAAAGCTACTACCACTACGCTGTTCCGCGCATTGGCAAACAAAGTAGACATAGCATAGCCATGATGATAGTCAATGTCCGAAATGGATAGGCATCATAAAAAGATTTCCGTTTCTCAATCTGTGTGGTTTTTCTTTTTTTCTGGAGTTCAAGCTTTATTTAAAATAAATATTACACTTATCTTGGACATTTTTTTGCCATAAGTATTTTATCATGCTTGGTGTAATGCATTCGTGGCCAACTACTTTTCGTTATTTTAAGATTTTTGTACATTTTCTGACTTCTTTATTATATTTTCATATTCCTCTTGTGTTCACATTACCATTATGTTTGAAATTATAACGTCGGTTTGTTCAGTTGTTAATATAGGTAATGAAATAAATTAAACATCCGGAGAAAATGGCATGTATGTATATTTATATAATTATGTATATATAGAGTGCATTTTACAATTCTTATACATACAATGTGTTCATCTATTCAACAAAATTTTGTAATAAAAATATCCAATATAAATACAATTTTGGTGGGTTAAAAGATGAAAAATTAGTACTAAAAACAATTTACAATTGAAAGTACGAATCGAAAATTATCGAAATGCTTATCTATATAAATTCAAGCCTTTGCCAAACTTGTTAAAATTATCGCAACTTATATAAACGCCGTGGTATTGCACAATAGAAGGTAAGTACTATATATGGTTAGTTATCAGTTATTGAAAAGCTCTAAAGATCATTTGATTAAACAAGAAGCTGCAAGAGTTATGTCTCCTTGGACGAATCTTACAAAGTTAATTGATTATTTTTAGAGAAAACCAAAGATACTGATAGTGTTTTTAAAAATAGCTCTAATAGGTATCAAGTGGCAATGGCTTAAATTTACATGTGAACAAATGAATTTACTCTAAAAAATTCGACCAGTCAAACAATATTGAAGTCATGTTAGTAAGAGTATGTACTATTTCTGGACGAGTTTATCTATAGAGTACACATTTCCTTTGTACAAAAACTGGTCATACCAAATTAATTGCTGTCTGAAGTGACGATAAACCATTGCGAGCAGATTTTTTGTCATGGGTTAATAGTTATCACTATGGCTTGCAAGTAAACTTATTACATCGGATTATATTATTTAAACCTACTTCTCTAGACACAAATCATACTCTGGCGTTTTTAGCATACGAAAAATTCTACTAAAAGTAATGTAAACACCAATATGTAACAACGTAAATTAGACTAAGATGTCCTTTATTTTTCATAGCATTTGTTACCTTGATTTACTGTATGATTTTACGTAAAAGCACGAAACGTTTTCATACAAAAATATCAAAATCCTCAAACTTAAAATGTTCTATACACTTCTCAAGTTTACCCCCGGAAGGTTTGCGGAAATGTTATAAGAATCCTACGACCCTAATGATTTTTAATAACTTTTAAAAGTAATGGGAATTTGGTTATGTCATGGAATAAATTTTAAAAAGTAAATAAAAGTTGATATTTTACAGAAAGTAAATATTGTGTAGCCTCGAGTGTATGATCTCAAGACCATAAAATGCACAAGTAGGATAAAAATAATTGAATTATATTTTAACTACATGTTAATTTCGTTGTTAGTTTGACACAAATTTACTTTACTTTTATTAACTTTTCGAGTTTATTCCTGATTAAAACTTACCAAGATATATTATATAAACAAAAATCTTAATTAACCTTTTTATTTTACACTTCCCATTTTTACAATCCATCAAAACCCAGCATAGTTTTATTTGTTGAAAATTATACAGACAGATAATATTAACCTTTAAAAATAAAATAGTCCGCCACAATGTAAATGAACTTTAGTTTAATTTTACAAGGATCTATGAATGATGAACAGTTGAGGAAGAAATAAAAAGAATAACCTAGAAATACAAAGTGACTATATGAACGTCGATATATGATTCAACCAATATCTTCACCAATATAAAAAAATCAACATACTGAAAACCACAAGGTCTTCAGAATGAGCGAAATACATAAATACTTGAGTTGAAAATCAGGGGGCACTGTAGTCTGTTGTGTGCTACATGATGAGAAATAAAAGAAGAAGCAGATATTCGAGTTATAACAACCTAGTTTTGACGTTTAAAAGTTCAAAAATGCTCAAATCCACATATTGTTCATACATATTGTTCATTATATATAAACATACTATTTATAAACTCACAACATATACATAACATGGACTCTACATCAGAGGGAAATAAAAAAAGTTGCTAGTATTTAAAAGAAATGTTCTCAGAATGATATTTAGCCCCCAAAGAAATGAATTGACGGAAGAGTGGAGAAGGCGCCGGCTATACTGAATTGGTGACTCTTATGGTACTTGAAACAATGTCAGACGTATAAAAGCTAACCGGATCAGATGGGCAGGTCTGTGGTAAGATCAGAGGAAAACAGTGTTTTTGGGAGACCAGACGGTAGAAGATCAGAAAAAGATGGAAAGATGATGTTAAAGCCTATTTATCTAGGATTGGGATACAATGGGAAATGGAAGCGAAAGGTCGTAGAAGATGGAGGGCTATAGTGGATGCTGCGAAGACTCACTTCGAGTTGTAAAGCCAGTCGAGAAGAAGAAGAAGAAGACAACACATACCAATCAAATGGTATTAGAGTCTTATGGTCCTTAGAGTAGCAAAATAAATTAGAATAACATTATATGAACCTAGAACAATGATAAGAAATATTGCGGAATGGAACCAATGTACGATAGTGTACAATGTAATGTATGATAGTTGTGCAATCATTCCAGATTTGGTAAGAAATAAGCAAAGTGTTGAAAATATTATTTCTTATTTCGAAACCCTACAAAAATACACGAAGAAATCAAAAAGTAAATTGATCATTATGACCAACTCATCTCTTATCTTGTGCGATAGTTCCTAGCGAATATGGTACCAGGTTATATGACGTATGGGGTGAATCAAATAGAATATTCAATAAGACGCTGAGGTCCGAGACGCCGTACAATCTGTGCAATGAGACAAGAAGGGAAATAACGAATACTATTTTTTCCTGCAAACCTAGCAACGATTTTATAAGCAGCGAGCATACTATCTGTCCCGATGAACTGAGCACTGCGGAACTCAATTCCATCAAAATAGGTAAATCCCCTGGACCAGACCGTGTGCCACCAGAAAGATAACAGTTAAATAACAAGCTGTTAATAAGACAAGCATTCACTGACCAGCTCAAGTTAGCGAGACTCACTCTTATCCTTAAATCCGGCAAAGATCCTGATGAGCCAATTTGTACAGGGCGATCTGTCTCCTCAAGTACGCGCTATCTCAGAGTATCTTGAAAAAAATGTCTTGAAGAAGAAAGAGAGAAAAATAAATCATCTCAAACAGACAATACGTATTTAGAAAACTAGGTCAGCCACAGATGCGGTTAAACACATTACAGACTCTGAAAAAAATACAAGTAAAAATGGATCATATTAGTTATGTTTGATGTGAAGAATGCCTTCAGCTCTGCAAATTGGGCACACGTCATAACGCAACTTGAGTAAAAGTGCTATAACTTCGTAAGTCTCTCTCCACTTAGGAGCAAGGTTTTTGTTTTCTTTTGTCTTTCCCCTATGTGCTTAGCGCCTTCAGATAAGTACCATTGGCGTACCTCTACTACAAAAGTGCACAAGACATGCTCATGTTTCGTTCACTAATGAACTCGTCCGTGGGTGTGTTGTCCGAAAAGGGGGTGGTTTTAGTTGGTAGGCGACTCGTCAGGAGGAATTCATTGGATGCAGCGCCTTAGCATATGTTCATGCGAGATCGAATCCAACAGTACTAGAGACACTTTCCGTAATCAGTTTAGAACCTTTGAAACTCATTCCAAAAAAGGTTATATGTACATGCTTCATAGGCTTCCAAGAAGCTTTTCACAGAGTCCAGTATGAACATTTATAAGTATTCTAAAGAGAATTGCATGTTTATTAAAACCGAACAGCAAGATTTAAGTCGACGAGAAACCGGAGTTATACTTCAAAAAGCTCTATTGAAAACTATGGAAGGTATTATGACGAACGGAAAAAACATCAACAACGGAAGACGTGCTGATAATACGGTTATTTTTGCAAACGACATGGAAAAGTTACAACACAATACAACATGTTTACAACACGTACGAACATTGTGGATTAGAAATGAACGTGATATTCTCAGAACAACCAAAAATGCAGATAACCTGATCGTATACCTCTCGAAAAAGTATCAACATATAAAAGCTTAAGATTATGGTTACCGGAATATAGAGATTAGGTAAAATAAATTGAAGAAACACATTCATACAACTGAATAACTTACTTTGCGAACTGTAACTTTCAACATAGAGATTCGCACAAGAATACAATGTTGCTGTGCATTTTCTACATTGCTATATGGCTTAAAAACTTTAAGCACAATAAAATAATGTGAAATCAAAAAATTATGAAAATATAGTATTTTATTCATACAGTTTGATTTCCGTAACGGGTTTGGAAGCAGGGAGGCATTGTTTGGGATGAACGTATTTGCTCAAATATGTCGTGATAGATCTGTAAAACTGTACTGTTGTTTTATTGACTTCCAAAAGGCATTTGACCGTGTAAGCACTCTGTATTGATTGAGGTTCTAAGAGACGTTGGCTTGGATAGCAGAGACGTTCGTATAATTGCAAATTTGTATTGGAATCAAACAACATCAGTTTTAGTAGCCGGTTGAGAGTCACAGGCTCTTAATATTAAGAGAGGAGTACGGCAGGGATGCCTCTTGTCGCCCTGATTTTCAACATTTACTCAGAAAGAATTTTTAGAAATGCACTTTCTGAAAAACAAGATGGAATAATTGTGAACGATGAAGTCATCAATAATTTGCGATATGCGGACAACACAGTACCCTAGCATATACTCAAAAAGATCTGCAAACATTACTTGATAGTGTCGTTGAGAGCTTTAAGAAAGCAGGTGTGGATCTGCACATACGGAAAACCAAAATACTCGTAATAAGTAAACGACAGAATATAAGATCGTCTATATATGTAAATAGTACCAAACTTAAGCAAGTTGATCAGTCCCAGTTGACCTTGAATATCAGTCTGTAACGCAGAGAGTCACGGTGAAATTAGATCCAGAATTGAGCAGGCCAGAGCCGCTTTTAGAAGTATGTCCAAAGTATTATGTAAAAAAGACCCAAAAATTGGCATTGTGGATCTGCCTACTTCGCTGCTACGTGTTATAGGTCTTACTTTAAGGTATCAAGTCTTGAACTGTAAATAAAAGTGATCTAAATCACCTTGAGGCTTTCGAAATGTGGTGTTATAGAAGAGTTTTAAAAGTTTCTTGGGCGGAGAAGATTTGAAACTCCACAATATTAGAACGTCTCAGTCAAGACTACCGAGATTATAAAAAGCATCAAGAAGAGAAAGCTGGAGTACTTCGCACATGTAATGAGAGGTCTCAAATAAAGATATGCAAGCTACAAAATATGCAAGCAGACAAACGCAATCCAGGACTAAGAAAGACTTTATGGTTAAAGAACTTCCGAGATTGGTATGGTATTAATACAAGCATGCTATTTAGGGTGGCACTGAATAAAATTAAGATAGCTATGATGATAAACAACGTTCTGAAAGGGCATGGTACATGAAGAAGAAGTGAGAAAGGATTGACAATTTATAATGAGACGCAGAATGTATTTGTTTGACAACTCTAATAGTAGTTTAGTTGCAACTCATTGGAATTCGTAAGAAATGCGTCTAATAAGGTTAATATGATAAGATGTTTCCAACCTTCGGTAGGAGAAGAAGCCTGAACAAGAAGAATCTGTGAAACAAACAACTACTTTAGAAGAATAGAACAATTTAGCTTCAGAACAATAATTTCATACTGAATTCAATTTAAAGTATTAAAAACGACTGTTAGAAGAAAAATAATAAAAACTCTTATAACTATTTGACTAATGCAAAAACTAGTTCGATCTTTCTATGAGAACGCACTGGAGAGAATTAAATGTTTTCAGTAATGTCTGATTTCATGATTTCATCGTCCCGTTCGTAGATTGACGTCACCAAATGAGTGAGTCAGGTTCACGAGATTTTGAACTTCAAGTCTAAAAGTGTAAGTGACAAAATTCGCTATAAGGCAAGAGAAGGTTAGGGAGAACATTTGAAGTTACTATTTCGAAAAGTATTTTTTAATACACATCTCTCCATTTTTCAAACTTTCCAAAGGCACACTGATCAAGTAATACAGCATAGACAATCAACTTAAGTGACTCGTAATTTGATTTAGAATATTGATAATAATTGATATGATAAAGAAGTGTAAAATACGAGGTTTTGGTTAAAGTAGCAATTATCCCAAAATAATCTTGTTTACATAAAATTTAATCTTATTAAAATAATGGCAAGAAGTTTTATGGCAGTATCAAAACATACACCTACCCATATAATTCAAAACACATAAAATCTTTCACACGGCTATTACCAGAGGCATTTGATTCAGTCGATAAAAAATTCACAGAATATGTAAAAATGTAACTTTTTGGCCTTTCGTATAGGGTAATAGCTCAGTTTTGAAGCAGTGCAATATTTAAGGGCATTTCCAGCAATTGCCAAGCTTTTAGTTGATCTAAAAAACAATCATGGAGCCCATGCATTTATTATAACCCATTCAAAGAATTTCAAGAGGTCACATTTTTAAACTGTAAATTATGTATTGACTGGTAACGTCAATACTAAGAAATTTATTTCGTTTTTCATTTTGTGTTGTTTATTTGATGAAGTTTTTTTAATTCATTAGCGATTATTTTTACGTAGCTTCCATAACAAACTGTTTGATGAAAATAAATATTTAGTTGGAAGTTATCAGGAAAAATAAACCAATGAATTATAAATTACAGAAATTGTTCATAATAGAGGAATCATGATATCTTATTTTAAACTGAAATTATGTTCGAATTACACATATATTTTTGCAATTTTATGTTATTGGTAGTAAATAATAACTCAAGTACAAGCCGGAAGTAGTTATTAGGACAAACGCAGAAGAGAATGATGCAAAGAGTATATGGAAAAGTAAGACTGGATCATGTTTCTGTCCCAGGATTAAATCAAAAATATACAAATTCCTCGAAGTCATCTAAATCGATGAACGGAAATTAAACATTCATTAATCCATTCTCTTGTATCTGGATCTCCGATTTTGTTAATATTCCCAAATATGTTCTTTAAGAATTTTCTTTCAAAGATTTTCAGCTTCCTTTATGTGTTTTCTCTCATCATCCATGTCTCGCATCCAAACATAATTGTTGTCTGAGAATAGTTTTGTAGACCTTAATTTTCGATCTCCAGTGTGTGTTTTTTTGAGCGGAACACATAAGCACATGAAAAATAAGCTTTGTTTTCTTTTACTATTCTTTAAATTTCTGGTTCTTCTGTTTCATCCGTGCTTAATGCTACTCACAAATGTATGAAACCTTCTACAGTTTCAATATCATCCTCTAATTCAACAGCGCGTCTGATTTCCCTATCTCTTGCTTGTGTTAGCTTTTTGTCTTTTGAATATTTATTTCTAGTCCGGTCTCTTTTGACCCTATCTTTAATTGTGAATATATTTCTGCAGCCTCTTCCGTTGTGTGAGACATAGTGCTGATATCATCGGCATAGGCATCTATATTGCTTTATTTGTTAGGAGATTAGCTCCCCTTATATTGAACTATCTTATTACATATTTGAGAGTCGGGTTGAATAGTGTCGGTGCCAGCTCGTCTCATTGCTTTAATCCTTTGACTATTAAAAAGTTCTCAGTGAGCTTATTTTTTACTCTGACAATGTAGCATGATTTTCGAGTAGAAGCGGAAAGAATTTGAACGTAGCACTTGTCTTCTTGCGTTTATGTAAAATGAAACAATAATTTTTTTAAGAGAAATAACTTTTTCCACGACCTTTTCATCGAAATTATGTATCTCATGATGGAAAGTTTCTGTTTACTGGCAACATAGCTAAATCATTTAGTTAGTCATTCACATCGTCTGGTTCTGCTATTTTCACTGGAGATATTACTAGTCTTTATCAATGTACCAGTTTCCACAAATATTGTTCGTTAAAAGAAATTCATAGAATCGACGATTTCCTTTAAATGTATCCATGAATACGTCACTTCGAATTTCATTTTAACGGACAATAAAATACCGTTAGAATGGATAACTAGCGAACTAATTCTACTATTCAAAAATGGACATAAAAAACAGCCAGAAAACTACAAAGGTATAAACTTGTTAAATACTACCCTAAAATTTACAACTAAAATTTTACAAGGACTAATGAATCAGAGGATAAGTTTAGCAGATGAACAACAGTGTTTTCGTATTGATCGTGATAAGATCGTGTAAAGATGCAATATTTGTCATAGAGCAAATTACTGAGAAATCACTTAAGTATAATAGACCAGCATTTCTGTGTCTTGGACTTGAAGAAAGCGTTTGACAGAGTAAGACTCAAAGATGTAATCCATCTTCTGTAAAAGAAAGAAGTTTCCATAGATATAAAAACTATTGAAAACGTCTACTAAACCAAAAAAATGGAATTCAGAATAGATGGACAACTTACAGAAACTATAGACATAGGCAGCACAATAAAAAAGGAAGACTCATATGACAATAAGCCATATACTATTCAATTTAATCATGGATGAAATCATAAAAAGTATTACCAAAGGAAGAGGATAAGAATGGTAAACAAGCAAATAAAAATGCTCTGTTATGCAGACGACGCAGTATTGATAGTCCAAGATGAAGATAGTCTGCAAAGACTAGTCCACAGATTTAACATAAGAGTAAAAGACTTTAATATGACAATTTTCTACTCAGAAAATTAAAACAATAATAATCAGCAAAGAACCAATCAGATGTAAAATAAAAATCGATGGCATCAGTATTGAACAAGTAGTGGAAATAACATACCTTGGAATTACTCTGTCCAGCTATGGAGACCTGGACAAAGAAGTGAGAGATCAAGTACAAAAAGTAAATAAACTAGATGTCTTAATATCACTATATGGCGAAAGAGACATTTTAACACTGAGATGAAGTCAAGAATTTGTAAAGCCTGTGTAAGACCAATAATGAAATATGCAAAGGCTACTGGAAACGCCAGAGATTAGCTTAGACAAGAGAGATTGAATGTTCGAAATAAGACAGTGTGAATGTTCTTGTTTTTATTTTTATTTTAAATTTTTTATTGCAGTTCTCATTTCTCTTCCTTTCTCTCATTTGTATCAAATATTTATTTGGAAGTAAACCACAATTATCAAATAAAGATGCCACAAGGGAAGTTTATGATTATAATAATGTAATTTTCAATAACATAATTTCAGTTCAAAAATTTGGAGATCTAATGAAGTGAATGTTGAATAATATCACGTAACTATTAGTTATTTTATATTTTTTCTCGTTTAACTAAATCTAGACACACATTCAGCAAACTTCCCTAACATACAGATGGCTTAATGATTATTACACATACTACTAAAAATGACACATTAACCCATTAAGATTCTATTTTAAACATCTACCGTTTTTAAATAAATTCGTTATAATAGGAAAATATTTTTTAGGAACATCTGGAATGTAGTATTCACAAAACTATACATATATACTTTTTTAATTTTAAAAATATAATTTGTTTCTCGCTACCATATTTGTTTTTTTCTAAGACTCCAATATTAAGGAACATTGTTTAGTTTGTAGTTATTTAAAATTATAATAAAACATAGTCAATAAAACAAACTAGAAATCATAGAAGCAGTTTAAAAAAATGACATTTATGACCAAACTGACATACAATTTATTAACCATTATCATATTCTATAGTATTTATAAGTTTTCGACGTAGTCATCTCATTTAGGCTCTTATTTTCTAATTCATATTTTTGCAACTTCTTATAATGGTCCATGTTCTTATTACTTTAGTTTTATTTGAAGATTCTGCTTTTATAAAATTTTTGAATATGTTTTTACATTAATTACAGACCAAAATGTTGGATTCAAAAGTAAAGGGATGGAAATGCGTGTATACACACAATCTATTTTAATAAACGGATGGCCGGTTTCGACAACAACAATTTTCTGGTCATCTTCACGTCTCCGGACAGGTTAAATTAAAATGCTAAAACAATTACAAATCGTAACTAAAAGAGTTCTTTCAGGTATGTTGAAAATAGTGCCAATATTACTTATGTATGGTTTGAGGGAGTATATAAATAGTACGTACATGCCAGTGCAAGAACTGTTGTTAGAAAAGCATATATTGAACGTTCATTTAAGTGCGTTATCCATTCGCTTCATTGACCCAAAGGCCAACAATTATCACCGATTTCTAGGAATGTTTATCTCTATCGCTCAAAAACATATCCCCCGAGGTTTCCGAAAGGAGTAAATCGCAGGCTAGACGGAGGAAAGTAAAAAACTATATGACGAATTACGTAAGAAGAACTCTTAAACAACTTAAAGCAAATACTCCAGCAATATCAGAATATTCACGTACCTTCTCATTAGATGAAATAAACGAAGCACTTAACCAAACCAAAACAGGAAAAGCAGCTGGCTTCGATGGAATGTAAGCTGCCTGAAAGTTATCGACTTATTGCCTTATTCAGTTGTTATAAATTACTGGAACGACTCTTATAGAATAGAATAGATAGCACTATTAAGATCGCTGTACCAATTGAACGAGCCGGTTTTAGAATAGACGCTAAAGAAGCTAATAAACACTCTGAGATAGCGCGT
>NW_027313024.1:0-24175 GCF_040954645.1 Diabrotica undecimpunctata
ACGCGCTATCTCAGAGTCACATATATATCTAACCTAGCCAATGTAAATTTAAAATAAACTATCTTTAAATTGATGTTCTTATAAAACTAATTAAATTCTATAGACAATGTTAAATTTAAACAAACTATCTTCAAAATTGAAATGGTTATAACACTAACTAAATTATATTAACAAAATTTTGTACCTTTCTTTCACTGAATGCCTAAATGAACTGTTTTCCACTATATATATTCTAATCACCACTGAATGTCTTCGTATTTCGGTTATCCTTGTTTTTGTGAAATTTCTTTTTTCAATTATCAGCTTCTACCAATTTAAGATATATTTTTCTTCACCAGCATTTATATACCACCAAGCAAACCAGCAAACACCATTTATATTTATTCTTCTTTTCAATATACCAATATCCAATTATTATAAGTTGATTTATACTAATCTCCAATCATAATATAATTTTAATTCCTTCCAATGTCCATCCAATATTCTTCTAATATACTTTTATAATCTTCAATAATTATTTGTGTATAATTATAAATGTGCATTAAATATATGCATAATTTTTAATCTTCATTTAACTCACTATATTAAACAATTGGACTATCTCCAACTAACTTTCATATTTCTTATTAAACTGCTTGACTGACTTACTAAAACTGTGAACAATTGACTTCACTAACTAATCTACTAACTTTCATAATAAACTGCTTGACTTCTGACTAAAAACTGCCATCTTGAATCCAAATCACGGGTATTTATATCTTTTTGGATATTCTAGAACCATCTGGTAAGAGATCATGTTCCAATTTCGTTTTATTTCTTCGATATGGATGTTCTCGAAAAAATATCTGTTCCATCCACCAACATAATCATTATTCCAGAATGTTCGACCGTAAACAATGGTCACACTCTGCACTCTGGAGAATTCGTTTATGTTCCATTGATAATTTTGTTGACATTTAGGCTTTTCAGATCAGAATAAACATTCAAATTAGTAACTAACACTCTAATTTAATAAAATACACATTTCAAACAATATATTATTATAACCCCACTTTATATTCGTAAATATTCTTAATTTCTATCTATCACTTCGAGAGTATTTTTGGTTGCCTATGCACATGGCTCACTTAAATATATTTACAACATTAAAATACAACTTTTTACAATTATTATATAATAATTTCTTAAAAATACCCTCACATAAATAATTTTTATTAAATTCTCTAGTATATAACTTATTTAAAACAACCAAATATCTAATATTATGTAGTATATAACATAAATTATTTTCTATAAACCCTAATCGTATCAATATATATATATATATATATATATATATATATATATATATATATATATATATATATATATATATATATATATATATATATATATTCCTAGATATCTAAACCTTGCTTCCTGTTTTATTTTTTTATCAATTTCGATTTTACATCGTAGTAGGTATTTAGATATTGTCATACATTTAGTTTTTTCTGCTGATATTATCGTATTGTATTTCTTGGCTGCCCTATTGAAGATGTGTGTTAATCTTTGGAGCTCGTCTTCTGTCTTGGCGAGTAATGCGGCGTCGTCTGCATAACATAATAATTGGATTTCTTTGTTCCTCATTCTGTAACCATAACCTTTAGGTATTGCTTGTATTATTTCGTCCATTATTATATTAAAGAGAAGTGGGCTTAATAAGCCACCCTGTCTGACTCCGATTTGTACTGATATACACTTTGTTAGTTTTCCATTTATCTTTGCCTGTATTTGATTATGGAAGTAGATCTTTTCGATGGTTTGTATAATATTGATTGGTATGTTTCGTTTATACAGTAGGTATAATACGTCTTCGAATTGGATGCGATCGAAAGCCTTTGTCAGGTTTATAAAACATATGCTAGTTTATTGTACTCGATGACCTTTTCTGTGATTTCTTTTAGTATAAATACGGCATTTACGCAGGATCTTCTGGATTTGAATCCTTGTTGTTCATCTGATAAAGTTAGTTTATTGATTTTGTTGATTAGGACTTTTGTGGTATGCTTAAGTGCGGTGTTCAGTAGATTTATACTTCTTTAATTATTGGGGTCTTCCTTATCTCCTTTCTTCAACATTGGTATCATTATGCTGGTTCTCCATGTGTCTGGTATGTTGCAGTGCAATATTAGTTTTTGTATAAATTTTGTCATCTCTAGGGTTATACTTTCTCCTTTTGTTTATTCCATCTGGTCCTGGTGACTTTTTATTTTTGAGTGAATTTATGGCTATCTCTACTTCTTGAACACTGATTTCTATTTCGTGTCCTAATTCAGGTACGTTATTGCATTAATTAATATTGTGCTTTTCTTTCACAGTTTCGTCAGTTATCTTTCCCTTTCGTTTGCTGATATTCTTTCAATTCTGCCATTTCCTTCCGTTAGATTCTTATGAATTTCCATATTTGTTTTTGTGTACCGTAGAAGTCGCTTTCCGTCCTTTTTGTAAACTGTTCCGAGTGTTCATTTTCTGTTCTTCTTATCAACTGCTTTGTTTCATTTTGTATTCTTCTATAGGTGTCTCGGGATTCTGGAGTATTTGGTGTTTTTTACTTCTTGTAGGCCTCTCGTTTGTCTTTACATTTCTCTTTTATTTTTTTTCTGAACCATGGTGTATTGTTCTTGTTTCTTTTGTTCAGTTTGAGTTTGCGTTTTCCTAAAGTTTCTGTTGCTGCTTCTTTAGTGTTGTTTTTAATTTTCTCCTAGCTCGCGCTTATATTCTCGATGTCGTCTATTTGTTTCAGCTGTATACTCTATGCTAGCATCCTTTGGTACATTTCTCTTGTAGAGGCGTTCCATAGTGGTTCTACATTAAATTTTTCCTCGGTGATTTCCTGTAGAAAATGTTTTGGTGTTATTTTCATTTATATTTTTGCTAGTACTAGTTTGTATTCACTCCCTGCGTCTGCGGAATTTAAAGTTTGGATATCTGGAATTTACTTTGGGTGGATTTTTCTATTAGTGACTATAAAATCAATCATAGATTTGTGGCCGCTGTAGTTTTTAAATGTATATTTATACTGGAGCTTATGGTTGAAAAATGTATTATTGATTTTTAGTTCGTTAAAAGCACAGAGATTAGTCATGAGTTCTCCATTTGCGTGGACATGGTTTTTATTAAATCTTTGTTTTACTTCTGGAACTATTTCATTTTCAATTCGTCTATTAAAGTCACCCATACGAATTAAGAGTTCCTCATTAGGTATTTCATCCAGGATGGTTTGCAATTGTTCTTATTTAGGTTTGCAGTCCTCGGGGCTATAGGTAGATATGATATTTAATTTTTGGTAGTCCATTTTAATGTTCATATGTATTATTCTTTCTGAGATATAACGGCAGTTATTTATGTTGTTTTTAAATTTTTTATGGATAAGTATACATACTCCTGCTCGTGCTTGTTCTTCTTTCTTCACTCCACTGTATGCTAGAAAATATTGGTTATAGTCTCTGTCACGACCCACGATTAGTTTATCGTGAGATATATTTGCTATAAAATATTATTTTATTAAATTAAAATAATATACGACGACAATTTTCATAGAACTATTTATTGCTTAACTATACATGTTTACAGAACTGAGTGTCGAATGCTACTACTAAAAATACATTACAAAACGTATAACAGAAGCCCCTAGGGGAGAGGAGTCGTTTCTAAAAACTATAAGATTTTAACTTTTGGAAATAACGTACACTACAAATTTATTCATATTTGGCGGATTTGCCGGGTACCTACTTTCTAAAGGGAGGGTTTAATCTACAAACTTTCACCGAAATATGTAAAACTGACAAACATTTTAATCTTTTAATAGATTTTTGGAAGCTAATTTACCCAAACTTTAAGAATTACCGATATGAATCTAAAATAATAAAATAAAATCGACAATAACATGAAGTGAATTATAATGAGACGGAACAGTATCTTTGGCCTGTACCTTTCTTCTTGGTTTCTTGGATTGCACAAATGCCTATGTTTTTATTTATCAGTTCTTCTATTATCTCTTTGTTGTTGAAACAATTAATGGTCCATGTTGCTAATCTGATTGTGGGCTTATTTTTCTTCCTCGTCTTCCTTTTCTTTGTGCGGTTCGTTATCTTAAGTTCCGTCTGGTTCCGAGACTTTATATCGGTTCCTTGAGCCTTTTTTTCCTTTACAATGGGTAGGATGCTAACTTGGCCCAACAACCCTCCTCTTTTATCCGGGCTTGGTACCGACTGTGGGCATGAACGCGGCTTCTGAGCTAATCAATTAACCCAGTCCTCGCCCTCATAACCCCCAGGTAGAGTTACGTTGTTCTTAGCTTCCAAATCACCTCAATTGTTATGCTGTTCTAATTTATATTCCATCTCTATTCCAACCTAATATCCCAAGTGAGTAAAACTACATATAATAATTTCATAATTACTTTCAAAAAAATATTCTCACTCCATACTTGGATACACCGAGAGAAAACGAACGACCACAAAATCCAACTGGAAATTCCATTTCCCGGCAAACGAGTAAAACATTGTGACTGCATTAGTGTGAATATGCTGATAATCCAATTTCGCTGCTGAACTGGTTAACGAATTCTGAAAATCAAGTAATTGGAATTGCTTCTGAAAATTTTAAAGTTTGAAATTATAAAAACGTATAAAGGTGGCTATCATTAGTAGACCAGGGCGGATCTGTTTTAAGGTGGATATGAGAGGTGACATTCGGATTTTTGCAGAAATAGTTCAGTAATAAAAATTGACTTATCCTCTTTCTGAAATAGGTCGGGAACATTAATAAGACAATTAAATTATTTAGAAATTACTAAAAACCTAATTAAATTTACTATACTTTACGGCTTGTTGAAAATGTTTTAATTCATTACCGATGCTGTAAAATAGCAATACATACAAAAGAAGATGGATACAAGCCTTTTTTATTTAATGTTTTTCAAACACTTAGATTACACTTAAATAACGATTATAAATTTTATTTACTTAGATAACAATTATAAATTTTACTGTTGAACCGTTTAAATAGTACATCAGTTACCTGAAGCCAAATCCGTTTCCGGTACTTAATTGTCTTGTACCATAATTCTTCTTCAGGTGCCATCTCCGCTCCGGAGGTTGGCAATCATCATAGCTATTTTAATTTTTGAGGCAGTAGCTCTAAAAAGTTGTTTTGAGCTGCATTTAAACCATTCTCTTAGGTTCTTGAGCCATGAAATTCGTCTTCTTCCGATGCTTCTTCTGCCATCTATCTTTCCTTGCATTATTATTCGCAGGATGCCATACTTCTCGCCCCGCATCACATGTCCGAGATACTGTAGCTTTCTTTCTTTAATTGTAAGTTCAACTTCTTTCTCTTTACCTATTCTTCTCAGTACTTCATTGTTCGTAACTCTATCTACCCAGGAAACCCTCATAATTCTTTTATAGGTCCACATTTCAAAGGCGTTAAGTCGTCTCATTGTGTCTAGATTTAACGTCCATGATTCCACTCCATAGTATAGTACACTGTATACGTAACATTTTGTTAGGCGTACTTTAAGAGCTAATGTTAAATCTTTGCCACATAGGACCTTTTTTATTTTCATAAAATTAGAATGTGCTTTTTCGATTCTGACTTTGATTTCTGCAGTGTAGTCACTATTTATTGTTATAAGTGTTTCTAGGTAAGTGTACCTTTTTACTCTTTCGATCTGCTGGCCTTCTTCTGTCAAGATTTCGTTAGTATTATGTTTGTTTTTACAAATTTTCATAAACTTCGTCTTTTTGATATTGAGCGAGAGTCCGTACTCCCTACTACACATTACTATTTTAATTATGAGTCTTTCCAGGTCTTGTAAACTATCGGCTATTATTACTGTATCATCTGCATATGTGATGTTAGTAGTTGTTAACTAATACTCCATTTACTCTTATGCCGACTGTTTAATCTTCCAGAGTTTCTCGAATTACCTCTTCAGAATAAGCGGTAAAGAATAGAGGTGATAGTATGCAGCCTTGCCTGACTCCTCTCTTTATTTCCATTTCTTCAGATGTCTCTTTTACTCTGTACCAGGGTACCAGTGTTTTTACTGTACTAAAATTACCAACCTCATTATTTTATAATAATTCAGTCAATTTCTGGAATTTGTTAATCAATTTACTATCAACAATTATCTTCTTTTCTCTTTTTTCCCACATTAATATATCAAATTTCCAAAAGTTTTTACACATACCATTACAGATGGCACTTTCAGTCCGACAACTGGTTTTCAATTCTGTATATTTAATATGTGTGTGTTACTAAGGAAGATATTTGGACCAACCCAATGCAGCGATAGTTCGTGGAGAATTAAAATGAACCACGAGCTGGATGAACAAATGCAGAGTGCAGATATTGTCAGATACTCTGAGATAGCGCGTAATCACAAAGACTAAACTGGCTTGGTCATCTAGAAAGAATGCCAGATAATCGAGCTGTAAAAGTAGTCCAGAGATGGAAGCCCCAAGGAAACAGAACAAGAGGAAGGCCCCGTAAAAGATGGATAGACGACGTAGAGAGGGATCTTAAAACCATGAACATCAGGCAGTGGCGAAGGAAAGTATCCGACAGGGCAGAATGGAAGAACATTGTTAAGCAGACCAAGACTCACAAAGGGTTGTAGCGCCATTAGAAGAAGAAGAAATTTAATATGTATTTAGATTAATATTTTATTACCAAATACTGACTTATAAGTTTTGATTTTGTAATTCTGACTTTTCAAGTTTCTTAGGCAAGAAATAAATTCAGTTATTTGAATTGTTAAATTTAATTCATTTAGTCTTTGTTAAAAGTATGCCAATATTGTTCTTATTAGCTTACAACTTTCTAAAAAAAAAGACCAGTCTAAAATAGTGTCCGTGGAAACATTGTGAATTCGGTATACCAGAGAATTTAAAAGGACTATTCTTAAAGTGCGGTGCCAAAGTGATTACTCAATATTTAAAAGCAATAAACTATTTATCATCATCATATATCGGGGGTCCTACGGCGATTACCGCTTCCCGCATTTCAGCCTCCATCTTTTCCTATCTCTCCAATCTCCCTCTTCTAAGCCGCATTATTTTTGTAATTTCTTTTCTCCAGGAATTTGGTGGTCTTCCCCTTTTCCTTCTTTCTGGCAGAACATACATTAAGGCTTTCTTTGGCCACCGCTCCTCCTCCATTCTCATCACGTGACCATACCATTGTAATTGCCTTCCTTGTATTCTATCTGAAAGAGTATCTCTAATTCCTGTACGGTTTCGTATTTCCTTATTCCTGATTCTTTCCATTCTCGATACTCGACATGACCTTCTAAGATAATCCATTTGCACAACGTCTACTTTATCTCGTTCATTCTTTGTCATCGTTCAACATTCGGCACCATATGTGGTAATTGGTTCTACAATTGCTCTGTATACGCGAAGTTTAGTATGCATCTTTATTTTATTAGACCACAGTAATGAATTCAGTATTCGTATGCATGTTTTCCCTTGGGTTATTCGGTTTTGTACATCTATCTTAACTCTGCCATCTGCTGATATGATGCTTCCTATTTTTAAATATTCTGTTTTGCTTTATGTTTACAGTAAGCCCCCATTTGGCATATTCCTCAAATAATTTTCGATTCATATAATTTATATCTTCCTCATCGGTTGCAACCACCACCTGATCATCTGCAAACAACAATGTATACAGAGTTTCTTGTCCCACTTCGATGCCCATAAATCTACATTTATTTCTCCAATTCCTCAATGCTTCTTGGACGTATATTTTAACGAGTGTCGGTGACAAACAGCATCCTTGCTTCAGGCCTTTAGTGAGTTTAAATTCATTTGAGGTTCTGGTTCCAATTTTTACAAAACTAACTGCATTTTCGTACAATTTATATATCGCTCGGATATACGTCGCATCCAATCCGGACCTTTCGAGGACCTCAAACATTTTCTTTAACGGGACACTATCATATGCTTTCTCAAGGTCTATAAATACCAAATGGGGTCATTCTACTTCTTTCGACACGGTTTTCAATTATTTGTCGTAGGATAAATATATTATCAAGGCAGGATCTCCCGGTACGAAAGCCGCTTTGTTCTTCAATATCTTGTATCTGTCTTTCAACCGCCTTCTTTAATATTCTGCCGTACAACCGGTTTACAGAGCTCGTCACACTAATACCTCTATAATTGGAACAGTCTCTTTTATTCCCTCTCTTATATATGGAGCTTATATAAGATTTATTCCAATCTTTAGGAATTTCCTGGTCTCCACACATACATTTATTGAAAAGGTCTACTATTAATTCTAAAAGTGCAGTCGGCGCATATTTAACCAGCACTATGGGAATGTCTCCAGGCCCTGCGGCTTTTCCGTTTTTAACCTCTTTAAGGTTTCCGTCAATTCAGATAATGTTATTATAGGGATTTCCTGTCTTTCGTCTCTGTTTTCTATTAATTCCATTATCTTTTCCCATCTGTACTCTACTCTATCCTCTTTCAGCAGTTTCGTATAATATTCTTCCCATTCATTTATCTTTATGAGAGAAATGTTGTCTTTATTTTTCTCATTTTTCCTAAACTGCTTTAATGTTTTCCAAGCTTGTGCCACTTTTGTTCCACCCATAAATCTGTCCAGTTCATCACACTTAGCCTCCCAGTTTATATTTTTCGCCTTATCCACGTCTTTTTTAACTTCTCTATTCCATTTAGCGTATATTTCTCTATCTTGAGGATCTTTGGATTGAAGCCATATGTGATATGCTTGTTTTTTCTTGAGAACTTTCTCTTCTAGTTCCGTTCACAACCATTCAGGTTTTCCTTTTTTCCGATTTTCAACTTTTCCCAGTTCCAACTATTTATACAAAATTTTATTGTTGTACTATTCTATGACTATTAATCTGCTTATAAAGGCTGATGCGATTTTCTAAATAAAAAATATTTATTACATTATTACATATGAAATGAATGGAGTATTATACCTCGTTTTTGTTCACTCTATGTATAAATACTTCAAACCATTCGATATCATCGTTAACTAACAATAATGAGGAACTTTTTGGCAGAAATACACAGAGTCCTTTCAGCCGAGAGGTTTGAATAGTTGAGAATGGCCTACACAAAGCGAACAATAGAGGGACATAAGGGAGCGGAAGGACCTTTTCATATTTTATGCGATTATAAGGTCATCGCAGAGCAGAACGCAAGATATATTATGAGGGTGGTCATAATTGGACCCTAAAAATTGTGCGTATTTCTGGTAAGGGCGGTTTTTTTCATTATGCAGGAAATAAGGATTTTATCTACATTTTTTTATTTATGGTATAAGAAAATATTCTTATGGGATAATATTAAAAAGTTTTCAGCGTAGGCTATGCTTTGCTTCGAAAAAAATTCGATTATCTTCGTAATTGTAAATGTTTGGATAGTTTGTGATAAACAATAAACTTTTATTTTAAAACTTTTGTTCTAGAAAATAAATATTATCAACTTCTCCAAGAAATTAACGCACCAATCCATCAATTTTATTAGTAAACAGGCAAAGAATAAAAAATAAAACTTCACCAGATTTATTCTACATTTTATTAGCAATTATAACACTTTGTCTAATCAGAAAATGTTGAAGTACAATAGAAAAAAAAATAAAACGGAAAATTCTAAAAATAATTCTAATAATGAGAATGATAATAATAATGGTAAGAAAACTAAACTAAAATATAAAAAAAGTCTTAACCCGGCGCCAGTGTGGTAGACTAAAATGTAAAAACCTGTGTGGTGGGGTATCAGATACCCCAAATTAAAAAAAAATGAAATACAAATAACACATTTTTAGAAAATTTATATTGTGATTTATATTTCAACATATAACAAACTTAAAATCAAAAGGAACTAGTGTTTAGAAACAAATTTTAAACTAAATACTTGAATATTCCAAAAAAAAGTCTCATTTTACTGCATAAAAAAACGTCACACTCATTTTTTCTCGATTATAAAAAAAAGATCACAGAACAAGTGAAAATAAATAAATGTTTGGAAAAACCATAACACACAGAATACATTTTAATTGTTTTTAGCTAAATAGCAAGAATCACAATGCACCACTGAATGCTCTAAACATATAGCTTTTTTACAAATCACACAATTATAAAAGGTCTTTCTCGGGCAAACATTACATCTTTTAGCTACTTTCATTCATTTACCTGATTACACTTCATCATTTGTTACAGTTCCTTCAGGATGGACTTGTAAATTTCGCGAGAGCCTTAAGTTGGTAGACCGAATTTGTTTGTATTCTGTTAGTAACTGTATTGCTAATACAGTAGACTCCCTCTATAACGAGAACTGAAATGACAGACTAATTACCTCGTTATAAGCCGATCTCGTTATATCAGACAATAATAATACTGTGCATACATATGAATCAGTAGTTTTCTAAACTATTAACTTCCTATAGTGAAGCCATTCAGAGCAATATAAGATGCTAATAAATATTGTTTGAATGGCGTTTTTGAAAAAAAGTTATTTACTTTTATTGTCAATGAAATATATTAAAACATAAAAGAGTTGTTTACTTTTATTATCAATGATATACGTTAAAACAAAAAATCTGTACTTATATTTTTTTCCAACTACATAATGTATAAAGCGTATTTTCAAGGATAACATAAACTATTGCTTCTGCAATTTTAAGAACTCTGTCATTTTTAACTGCTTTAAATGGTCCAGTATCATTCTATCATATTTTCTAAAGATGTGAAACAGTTGTATTTATTCATTGTAAAGAAGTTTATTGCGGGCTGCAGTTAAGTTTATTGAGGGGCTGTTTGAAAAGGTATTTATTTATAGCCACGACCCGACCAAAAACGTAAAAAACACGTTTTTGGATCTTATTCTCTCTCGTTATAACCAAATTTGCCTCATTATAAACGGTTATAGTTCAATAGAAATTTCACGGGACATCTAATGTATCTCGTTATAAGCGAAACCTCGTAATAACCGTGTTCGTTACAGAGGGAGTATACTGTAATTTCAAAAATTCCCTTCGTTTTGACTGAAAATCGCCATCCGAATTTTGAGGAATATACTGGTCTGTTCCTAGATGTTATAAAACTTTCAGGTATTTTCCTTCTTTTTTTTCTTTCAGTTCCAGTAGACGTCGGTTGATGATCTTTTAAAAGCTTCAGCATCAGCTCACAACTTGTGAACCAATTATCGAATGTTACATTTCGTTTGGTTCCAGATATCAGAGTTACAAGTCGAAGAACTACGTCGCTAGGTTTATTGCTCAATTAGAATGGTCCCTCTGGCTGCAATTCCACGTATAGTTCTAAATTCAAAACGTAATATGATTTTGCATCAACGAGAGCGAATATCTTTAATCCGTATCGTGTAGGCTTTTTCGGTATATACTAGCGAAAACCACAGCGGCCTCTAAATGCCTCCAGCTTTGCTATTTTGCACAAATTTTTCGAAAATTGCTCTGATTGCAGTCAGTATATCGAGTTTTTATCTTTCTTCTCGATTTTCTATATTGTCAAACGTAGACAAGACTAAAAAAATAAATCGTTGTAAAGATATCGTCTCTCTATAGTCCAAACAATGCTCTTATTTCAGTTGCATTGGTTTAGCGAACTGCATATTGATGGTTTTCATCGTAGCAAGTGGACTTCCTTCTTATTTTTATATTAGTCTAAGTTACGACATCATCCATCATACTAGGTGTAAAAAGTAAATTGAAACATTCCACGACAGTTTTCGCCATTTTTGAATTTCGTTTTACACCTGGTAAATGCGTAATGATATTTACTGAGCGTGTTCTTACATTTATAGGAAAGCATGTTAAAGACCATTTAGTGCCATCCTTACCTACGTAATGTTTCCTTTGACTCTTCTGTCCTTGCCCCAAAAGTTCATTTTCGGTTTCTATATCAGCCACCGATTGTTCTAAATCAATAGCATCTTCCTCGCTGTCAGAGTTGTGGCTACTGTTGTCTTCATTGTCGGATTCGTTCTCGCTTGCAGATTCAATTACTACATCATCGTCTTGAGAATCGTCCCATAAAGCTTGAAGCCTCGCCTGCTCCCGTTAATATCGATAAGCCATAATCTAGAACAAAAACATAAATAATTTATGTATAAAATTTCATATTATTATTAAAAATAAATAATTTCAACGGAAATTATATAAAAATGTGAATGCCCAACACAAACAATACTACCATAAATATATTAACTTACTGTGTGGTGCGTTCACTTCTAAAGTAAATCAATAACTGCGAGACCTCCTTGAAGGTTCTAACGAAAGGTACTGAAATGTCTGTCGCGCTAATTTACCGTTAAAAATATTGGCGCTAATTTTAAACTCACTAGAGTATATCATACCCCACAACACTGGCGCCGGGTTAATAACAAGTGTTTCCACCCCTACTACGTATAACAGCCTCACATCGTTGGCCCATCCTTAAAATTAATTTCCGTATTTCATTTTGGTCTAGTTCTCTCCAAATCTGGATCAGCCTCTCTCTCACTTCCTGTAAGTTGTTTGGTTGGATGATCGGTGTCGCTCTTAATCGCCTACCAAGGATATCCCAGAGATTTTCAATCGGATTTAAATCCGGACTATGTGCTGGCCATTCCATGGCGTTAATTTCTACCTCTTCTAGATAATTTCTGACGATCTGTGCAGCGTGAGGCCTGGCATTATCTTGCATTAGTAAGAAATTTTCACCGATATAAGGAGCGAATGGTACTACATGTTGCTCTAGAATCTCCAATATGTACCTTTCAGCTGTAACAGTTTCATTTTGTATGACCACTAGGTCCGTACGTGCGGTCAAATAAATACTACCCCACACCATAACGGATCCTCCACCAAAAAATGTAGTGTGTGAGAAATTACACTGAGCATATTGTTCGTTGGGTCGTCGCAACAAACGAACACGTCTGTCGTTATTATACAAACAAAATCGGGATTCATCAGTAAATAGCACTCGTTCCCAGTCAACCTCTAACTAATTAACGTGTTCTCTGACAAAATGTAGTCTCCCCCTTCGATGCTCTGCAGTTAATAGAGGACCTCGGGCGGCAATCCTAGGTGTTAAGTTGTATTCCCTAAGTCGCTGGCGAACAGTTTCAGTACTAATTTGTATAGCATGCCCGTCTCGAAGCTAAATTTGTAGACTTCGATGTGCTACAAAACGTTGTCGAAGAGCAGAAATTCTTAAAAATCGATCTTGAGTAGGAGTAGTTACCCGGTTTCGTCCTTGACCTCGTCTGCGAGTATGACCCCCTGTTTCGAGGAATCTCACGGGAATACCTGTGAGACGCATGTGTGGGACACATTAAACCGACGACCAATTCTTCGGTAACGCCAACCTTCTTCCGACAGTATCACTTGGGCACATTCATCTCGGGTTAAATTACGTGATTGGCAAATCAACAATTAAACAATAGCAGAATAAAATTCGTGAACACTTCTTCGTGACTTCTTTAATAATTTTCTTTGTAAACCAAATTTTGAATTAAATTTTAAGAAATACGACCACTGGTTTCCTTTACACTCTGTATACTGAAGTTTGAATGTGGTGAATTTGGTACAGTTGTACTAAAAAATATGCCTTTTCTATTTAAAAAATTATCGATGACGTCACAACTGCTAAAGTAGTGAGGGTAAAAGTTTTTTTTTTCAAAAATGTTAAAAAACATAATTAAGTCATGAGATAATATACCGTTTCCACACTTTATGAATGCACTGTATAATCTGTGCTGTTTATAAATATATCTTCCCATTTTACTTTTGTCAAGAGAAACGTTAGGCTCATCCACCTTTTAATTAATTGTGTTGAATTAAACTTTCAACGTTATTTGAAATGTAAATTGCAGAAGCTGGAATATCTAATCACGGAAAAGTCACAGTTCTTGAATACAGATTTTTGCTCCACTAAAAAACATAAAATTTCAGCCTTTTATATTTCAAGTGAAGCAAAAAATGGAGAGCAAGATTTTATAAAATGAAAATTTTTGTTTAATTAAATGAGTATCATAGAAAGCATATCTGATAAATAATTATATTTTAATTAATAAAATATGTTTTATTTGGGAATGTTTTTTAAAACCACGGCTATATTTTATTTTACTTACCATTATTAGCAATAACGATCTGAAAGAACCGTAATAAATAATTACAGATACTGAATTGGTATTTATTGCTTGTTATTTCTAGTTTCTTTTTCATATTTCTGACCTTTTTTAAAGTCTAGTCATAATCATTATGATATACAGTGATGAGTGTCTTACCACCCGGCAAAATAGCGGAAAGGATAGAAGATAGATTAAGTTGTGAGATAGTACGGGATAAACTAGTTCTTAGACTTGGCTATTTAACTTCACTCATAATTATACGGATGACCTCGAAAATATTTTATTTTAATAATTTCTGATGTTAGAATAAATGATTAAATAAATTAAGATATATTATAGTAAAAAACATTAATTAGTAGCGATTTTAAATTATATATCTTTAAGTTAGTTAATAATAAAAATAACTCAACTGAAATATTTGACTAAACTAAATGTGGGTATGTTTGTCCGAAAACAATTATTGTATGTGGAATTGGTGTAATAGTTAAAGACGTGGTCTATTAACAAGAAGGTTGGGGTTCAATTCACACCAAGGATAAATAAAATTTTTGTTTTATTCAATCAAAAGTAATAAAAAATATGATACATATTAGGTAACAAGTTTTCGACAAACTCATTAGTAACAATCTATTCTTATTCCAATGTTATAAAATAGAAATACAAAATAATTCAAATTCAATTCCAGGTTGACAGTCTTGAAAACAAAAGTGTTCAGTAGTGTTTTATTGTTATATAAAATAAATTACCATCAAGTACCGGTCTAATCCATCACTTCTTTATCTGACACTGTGTTTAGGTTTGATTTGTCAATAGCTATATGTAGTTTGCGACTTTCTTCTAAGTTTTTTTTCCGTCAATCAAGTTTTTGCATTTTTTTTTTAACAATTTATGTTTTCCTTTGTAATACAAGTCTTATTGTTTTTGTTTTTTTATGTGTTTTAGATGTTTATTTGAATTGAAAATGAAATTTTTATTATTTATTTATAATTATATTTTTTTTTAATTTTTTTTTTCAAATAAAGAATGGAGATTTGATTTCATGTTCAGGGCTTCTACTTCATCGTTTTTTTCAGATCTTTATTTACTCTTATTTTGAGTATAAGAAACCAGTTCACGAAAGGTTCTTGTCTTAATGAATCGACATGTCGTGAAATGCAATTTTAGGTTCTCCATGTCGGTAAATTTATGGTCTGTTTGTTTTGAAAATTATAGAAGACATAGGTTTAGGCAAAAATCGAAATTTTGGTTTCAAACACCTATAAAATCTTTTCTACATTTTGTTTTGTTGTTCTACAAATTTTTTAAATAAAGGTAATTTGCGGTAAATCAAACAGTAGTTGTTTATTTATTTATCAATTCTATGAATATTCTATCAGACAGAAAATTTTATAATATGAAATGACTATTTTAAACATAAATTTTTCTTAGCTTGACACACATGCTCTTAGTACTTTCATATATGGCATTCATGTTAAATTGAGCAACGTATTAAGATTCTTTATCACGTTTTAAAACTGTTGATGCACTCGCATATTTCCCAAAGGGCCTATTTTCTATGATGTATGATACCATTATAGCGTAAGTATGAGTGCATATTATTTCCGAAGAATGTTTTAACGTCAATTCTTACAATTTTAAATTGATAATTCAAACGTGCTTTTACACGTTGTTTGTTTTACACAAGCTACTTTAAAGCTTTTTTAAAAGAACTGCAGTAGTGAATCGTAAAAATATATACAGGTAATGTTTGTCGTTTAATGTTTTTAGATTTTGGTATTTGGTTATTGTGTAGCGATTGCAATATAAGATAACTAAAGATTAAATGGTATAATCTGTCCAAAAAACAAACAAATAAACGACCAGATGACAAGAAAAATAATAATTTTTTGAAGAATATTTTGTTTACAGACGAGTCCTCTTTCACAATGAACAGCAACCATAATCCATCCGTTGTACGTTATTGGTCTCAGGAAAATAAGCATTTGAGTATGGTGTAGTCGGTGCATTAGATTATGAAAAGGCTTTTGACAAAGTCAAAGACAAAGTCAAACACGATCAGCTAATAGAATGCTTGCATAAAAAGAACCTGGATCCAAACGACATTAATACAATACGTGAACTCTACTGGAACCAAAACGCCTCTGTTAAAACTGAAATGGGTGATACTGATACCATAAATATCCAAAGAGGAGTTAGACAAGGTTGTATACTATCACCATTAGTCTGTGCATATGCAGTATTCACAAAAGTTTAATGTTTGAATTGGAATTTTAAGAAATAATATTTTTGCGCTTTTTTTCGTCGAAGGAAATCTAAACTCAGCAAAATATCTTTAATTACTATGAAATCAAATCTTGACTTAATGCACAGGCCATCAGAGACTATTTAGATTTAATTTTTTCTGATTAGTACACAAGATTTAATAAAATGGTCACCAGAGTCCCCTAGATTTTTAATTTTGGGGGATACTAATAACCCTTTTGGACAGGCATAGATGCATGCGAGAAATTGCAAAGAGGTGTAGAAGATTTTTGCAGAGTAGTATTTTACCATATACAAAATTTACCAAAATATATTGGTGAATATAAGACATTTTTGAGTTTTTTTCCTTGCCAAGCAAGTTGACTCATTGAGGTGGTCAACAAGGTCCTTAAAATATTATTTATACAGCTCAAAGGGGCCCTAGAGGCCCGTGGCTTTGAATTTTTCCACGGTTTTTCTCCATTTTTTTCTGTCCATGGCTGCAGTTCTTCAATTGAAGATCGCGATTGTTTGTACGTCTTTCATATATGCTTTTAGTCACTTTTTTCTTTGTTCTTCTCTTCTGTTCTTTCCTTCCCCTTTAGGCAGCGAGTCCTTTGCCCACCTTCCGTCTGCCATTCTCGCAAGATTGCCTAACTCTCTCTGTCTTGCTAGTTTACCATACAACTATCCGATATCTGCATTTGTTCGTCTCCTCCAAACATCTTCATAGTCTTTTACTCCTCCGAATATCTTTCTTCAAGCACTTCGTTCTCAGATGTTTAGCATATTTTCTTGATTTTTGTTCATAACTTATGTTTGACTTTCGTACAGGACCGTGACTTGGGTCACTGTTCGGTATAGTCTCAATTTTGCCTTTATGGAGAGGTTTTTTTGTTCTTAGTATATTATGTAGAGCTCCAACCGTCTTCCTTCCTATCGAAATCTGCTTCTTAATTTCTTGGCTTTCTTCCCCTTAACTTATTAGGGTTACTCCTAGATACTCAAACTCCGCCGCCTTTTTGAAGCATATTATTACATCTTATATGTTACATCCTGGAACAATTATCATATTTAAAATTATATTTTTCTGTCGCAGTTTATATGATTGCTTATTTTCTGCTCAAGAAATTCTCAACAAGGACCTCGAACCAACGACAGACCTCTGTCTAGAGTTCTTGAAATTTGCGTTACCCATCTTTAGGCTGGTTTTAGAGTCACGCTGACAACTCGGTGACCGCCAGCATCGACTACCGAAATATATGAAATTCAAGGAAGCGTTTTTGAATAACGCATAGCTATCAGAGTGGGCGGTGGTCAGCGCTGACAGTCTAGCGGCCGTACGCGTTGTTTGTCGGTGCCACGTAGAAGTTAGCGCTGAAGTCAGTCGTACACGCGCCTCTGCCTTTAGTGGAGTATATATATATATATATATATATATATATATCCCTAATCTATGCTTTAGTGAGCGCACTAGCATCGAATTGAGTGGACGCCATCAGTGTGTACAGACAGGTCCAACCGCAATATGGATATAGACACAACTCGAGTGATAGATGAAGTACGGATGAGAAGGCATTTGTGGGATGCATCTGATGTTTTACCGTTAATTGTCAGGTTTTCATCGTTATTTTGGGGTTTTGATATTCTCGTAAATTTAGTTTTCTTGATGTTTATTGATAATCCACATTCTTCTCCATACTCAACTATCTTGTTCATTACCTTTTGGAGCATTGACCTTTATTCCTGCTATTTCTCCCTTAAGAGCTATTTTCATAATTTCTTCAGAGTATGCATTGAATAGTAGTGGTGACCATACACACCCCTGTCGCACTCCTCTTTTAATTTCAAACTCTTCTGATGTGTGTTCATTAATGCGTATGTGTACTTTCTGTTTATAATATGTATTTGTTATAATTCGAACGTCATTGTATTGTAATTGTTTTGCTTTGAGGATTTCCATTAGCTCTTTGTCGCGGACTTTATCAAAAGCCTTATATTATTTATATATAACACAAATCCCAAACAGTGAACACCCTAATACTGGTTTCGTTTAAAACATGGCTTCCATCAGCGCGTACTTATCTCGCCAAGCAGAGTGGGCATTCTGATTATTGTATTATTCTGTGCCGTTGCGTTGTGGAGTGCTGAATCCTGAAGTTACTAACTGATTTTTTGTTTTTCTATGATTCAAAAATTTTTTGGCCCAAATTTTGTATTTAAATCGACTTTTATCTACCTATACAAAATAGATTATTTCTATACACACACTTCTTACTTGTTTTCTGCTACGTGTACAGAAAAACAGACTCATAAAATTACCTGCTAAAACGAAGTAGGACATGAGAAATTTTTTCCGGCACGTTTTATCTGTATTGGTGAAAAACTAGGGCAGGTTGACGTTTATATCCTGTCAACTTGAGAAACAGTAAAGTGAAATGGAACTGCGTTTAACCCCACATTTTTCAATTGGATGAGCGTCTGACATATTTCACATTGAACGTAAATCCTATCGCTCGGCACTTCTGAAGCAAATATTTGAGCAATAACTATTTCAGGAAAAGCCCAATGGTGCCAGTAAACATTATACGAACAGAATTTCAGCGTTTGTAAATCTAGTTTCTTAATAATATGTGTAATAACCATTGTTTATAAGCCAGACAAATCAGTAAAAAGGTGCAAAAAATGTTATGTAAAGTTTTAAGATGAAAAGTGGTAGATGGAAATTTAATACACAAAATAAACATAACTTAAATAGCTGAGAAGTTTCGTGGAGAATTTGAGCGGTACTTATAACGAGGGGATAAGTATGTTTAAACTGCGGCTAAATTTGCCATTCTTTTTTAAACATGTTTAAATTTTCGAGTTTGCTTTTTCTATAGAATTTTTAATATAGCCTCAAAATTACCCCTGATTATGCCACTGATGCTCTAAAAATGATACGAACAAACTGAATTTTGCTGAGAATGTCACTTTTGAGACCGCAAAAAAGAAGAGAAACATGCTACTCCTACTCCCAGACTTCCCCTAAATCTTCCACCGTTGGAATTTTTGTGTAGAATGACGGTTGTCTCAGAAACAATGCTTAAAGCGACCGGCGATTAATCTTCAAAGAGGTACCACGAAAACTAGTAATTAAAGACCACATGGAAAGAACTTGATACGTCCACTTTTTGACATTTTTTTTTTAATATCACTTTGTAGCATTAATTACATAGTTTCTAAGAGTAACATAATACATACTAATAACTTAATAAGTAAAAAAATATAATTGTTTGAAAAAACCCTGTACAGGGAAAGACCTTGACATGTACATTCCAAACAGGGAAAAACGTTGATTAGTCAAGGAAATCCTAGCAGTTGGCAACAATGGAATGTGACATTGGATAGCCTGATTTCTACAGATGCACTGGAAAGTGTTCGAGTGATCAATGACCTTGTGCTCATGGGAAAAACTTTAAGAAAAGAAAAAGCTTTCGGAAAATGCAAGATGTTTCAAAGAAACTAAAGTTACAGTCTGATACAACTGGCGAAGCTTTTAAATGTGCTAAGAAATGTTTTGATACAATCTCTGAACATGAAAGACAAACTATTATAAAAAATATAAACTCTTCTAAAAACAATGATGAATTAAACTTATATCTAGCAGGCTTAGTTACCTTGGTTCCTATACAACCAAAACGAGCTATAAAACCCGAGAATGAGGCTGGTTTCCAAAATTGCACAGTCTGTTATCATGTAAAAATAAAACGGGAAGCCACTGTGGAAGATGTTCTTATATACCATGTCATGGTGAAACACTAGGTAAAGTTAATATTCTTGTAAATAAATTTAAAAATCAAACAAACCTCCTAAGGATCTACGGGGTTTGTAAAGAAGTATAACATCCTCACTCTGAGCACAATATTAGTCATTTTCCCATGTAAATCTTTATAAGAAAATCTAAGATCCAAAATAGAAAATTGGTCGCAAAGTCAAACAGCTCGGAAACGGCTAGACGGATCATGAGGTACGAGGTATCAATGGAAAGGGTGGAAGGAGGCAGTTATTAAAACAAACATGCCGTCGTGTTAAAATGGCACTGTGGCGTATTTTTATTGGATCATGTCCCATAAGGTATCAAACGATTGGATTTTATGGGAATGATATCAAACTCCTAATAAAATTAAACTATTCCAAGAAAGACGAAACAGAACAGATCGAACTTCGGACAGCTTCAAAAGTTTAAACAAAAACGTGAAGAAATAAATTAGGAACGATCATAGAAACTATACTAACAATCTAATAACAGATGTAATACAAGATAACTGCAATATGAAAGTATTAAAAGCAAAAAAAGCGGCATAACAAAATTAATAAAAATAAAAAATGAGAAAAACGTCACCGTCCGAGACAGAAAGGAAATAAGCGAGGCCATTGAAAAATTCTACACTAAATTATACTCGGTAAATACACAACCACAACAACGACGTACTGAACGAACAATAATTAACACCGGCTTAAAAGAAATACCGGATATAACCGACCTTGAAATAAGAATGGCCCTAAATCAACTAAAAACGAATAAATGTCCCGGAGAGGATAAAATTACAGTTGAAATGTTGAAAATTGGTGGCAGAAAAATGGAACAGGTATTAAATATTTTATTTAATAAAGTAATTGATAAAGGAAAGATTCCTCAAGAATGGTACAACACCGAAGTCATTCTACTATTCAACGAAGGAGACAAAGCAAACATCGAGAATTACCGACCAATATCCTTGCTATTACATCTGTATAAATTACTAACTAAAATCATAACCAACCGCCTAACACATAAACTCGATTTCTATCAACCTATCGAGCAGGCTGGATTCAGAAAACATTTTAGTACCATATACCACTTGCACACCGTAAGAACACCGATAGAAAAATGCACCGAGTATAATGTTCTAATTCATATGGCGTTCGTAGATTTCCATAAAGCGTTCGATTCTATCGAATTATCGGCAGTGCTTGAATTTCTAGAAAGTGCACGTATAGATTCAAGATACACTAACATAATTAAAAACATATATGAAAATGCCACCATGCCGATAAAGCTGGACGAAAGCACAAAAGCTAATCCCATAAGACTACAACGGGGAGTAAGACAAGGGGACACCATCTCTCCCAAACTATTTACCCTTGCTCTAGAAGACATTTTTAAGAAACTAGAATGAAACAACAAGGATATCAACGTCGACGGATCATACTTAAACCACGTAAGATTCGCAGATGACATAGTTTTAATAGCCGATAATATCCAGAAACTAAATGATATGTTACAACAATTGGAAGCAATGAATGATCTCGGAATCCGACAAACACTAATAAAAGCAGTTAAAGCACTATACAAAGAAAACAAAGTAGCTATTAAATGTGGAAATAAAGCCTACAATCCATTTAAGACGACAAAAGGACTTCTACAAGGCTGTGCTACGTCCCCTACTCTGTTTAAAATATTCTTGGAAAAGACACTCAAACCATGGAGGAGAAAGTGCGAAGGAATGGACATACCAGTAAGAGACGAATACCTATACACCTTAAGTTTTGCCGACGATCAAGTAGTCATCGCACAAGATGAAGAAGATCTCAGCTTTATGCTCAGAAAACTAGAAGAAGAATATAAAAACAACAGAATGGAAATAAACTTAGAGAAAACCGAATACCTAACAACAGAAAACAAGGATATGAGAAACCTAGAGATAGACGAGGGAAGACAAATAAATGGAACAGATAAATTCAAGTATTTAGGAACCATAATATCGAACCAGGGAACAACAGAAGAAGATATAAACAACAGACTGAGACAAACAAGAAACTGTATAAGACAACTAAACTCAGTGTTGTGGGATAAGAACATTACGATAAAGACAAAAAAGAGAATATATAACACCCTGACAAGAAGTATCCTGACATATGGGTCCGAAAACTGGACAATAAACAAGAGAAATAGAGGTAGAATAAGAGCAGTAGAAATGGAGTTCCTGAGGAGAAGCTGTAGACTTACAAAAAGAGACAGAATTGAAAACGCAGAGATTAAGCGGAGAATGGGAGTGCAATCAGACATAATCGACTATATAGAGGAGAAGAGACTATCCTGGTACGGCCACGTCAGAAGAGCGGACAGAGGACGCTGGATAAACAAAATCACAGAATGGAGCCCGATTGGAAGAAGAAAGAGAGGAAGACCCCGAAGGTCATTCAGAGATGAAATCGACGAGGCTATGGAGAAAAGAACCCTGCGAGATGGAGACTGGAATGACAGGGAAAATTGGAGAAAACGGTTGAGTGAAGGAAGACAGTGAAAACTGTGGAAATCCTTAGTAGTAGTAGTAGTAGTACAACAATTGAATGCAGTTTCAGGAGCGGTAGGCTTAAAAATGAACTACAACAAAACAAAAATACTGAGCCGAGACCAGACAAATATAACAATACAAAATCATACCATAGAAAATGTTGAACATTATATATATCTAGGTCATGTCATCAAACTGGGAAAACCAAATCGAGATGCTGAAATTAAAAGAAGAACACAACTGGCATGGAGCGCTTTCGGCAAACTAGCACATATCTCGAAAAACACCTCCATTCCTATAAACTTAAAGCAAAAGGTGTATAACACATGCATACTACTAGTTTGTACCTACGGCTTGGAGACAGTAGCCCTTACCAAAAAATCTGCTATAAAATTAGAAACAACGCAAAGAGCAATGGAACGAATCATGCTTGGAATATTACCGAGAGACAAGATTAGAAACACCGAGATAAGACGTAGAACGAAGATTAGGGATATTGTGAAAGAAATTACAAAAATGAAATGGCGCTGGGCAGGTCACGTAGCTCGATATAATAACAACAGGTAGACACGGAGAATTCTAGAATGGAGACCAAGGACGACAACAAGAAGCATGGGAAGACCTCAAAAAAGATGGGTAGATGACATAAGAGCAGTGGCAGGCAAACAGTGGATTAGATTGGCGCAAGATAGAAGAAGATGGAAGCAATTGGGAGAGACCTACATTCAGGAGTGGATGGAAGATGGTTGACAAAGAGACAAAGAGAGGTATTAAACTATATGGGAAAAATAAAACTACAGGGTATTCTCAAAGTATAAGTCAAAGTATTCTAATATGGTTTTGGCGCCTTTTGCTTTTGCTTTTACCCCATGTAAGTTCGTAACAATATAAGAAGCTTTGGTCTTACCTTTGGGAGTGTATTTCTTATGTTTTAACCATGGTGATTGGTTTATCTTTGCCATAAAATCTTGGATAACCATCATCTTGGCCGCTTTCTTCCGTGGTATCTTCAGGATCACTGAGTAGGGATGGGAAAAACCTACCGGTTTTGACCGAAAACCGGTTTTTTTACTTTGCAATAACCGGTTTTATTGGTTATTTTTTGTCCCGGTTATAATCGGTTTTTTATTTTTAAAGTAAAAACCGGTTATTAGGTTTTTACGGTAATTAGGATTAGGTTAGGTATTATTTTAGATCCCAATCATAATTATTATTGTCAAGCAATTATTCCAAACAAAACCATAATTTAAATTTTATTTTATTTTATAAGTACAGAAGCAAACTGAAAGTACAAACTTGTAACCTATTGTATTAAAAAAACCGAAAACCGGATTTTGGAAAAAATAAGGGTTGAATAAGGGGAAAGGTTGAATAATTTTTAAACTACCAAAACAGGCAAGTTAAGTTTCATAATCATCCTCACAGTCAACAGTACATTAACTCTGAGATAGCGCG
>NW_027313025.1:0-24173 GCF_040954645.1 Diabrotica undecimpunctata
CGCGCTATCTCAGAGTGCGGTTCCTCAAAGAATTAGCTTGTAAGTACTTTTTTAAATTATCTTTATTATAACTATTATGAAACACATCATATATAATCTAACCTAGCCAATGTAAATTTAAAATAAACTATCTTTAAACTGATATTCTTATAAAACTAATTAAATTCTATAGACAATCTAAATTTAAACAAACTATCTTCAAAATTGAAATTGTTATAACACTAACTAAATTATATTAACAAAATTTTGTACCTTTCTTCACTGAATGCCTAAATGAACTATTTTCTACTATATAGATGCTAATCACCACTGAATGTCTTCGTTACTTCAGTTATCCTTGTTTTTTGTGAAATTACTTTTTCCAATTATCAGCTTCTACTCAATTTAAGATATAGTTTTCTTCACCAGCATTTATACACCACCAACCAAACCAGCAAACAGCATTTATATTTATTCTTCTTTTCAATATACCAATATCCACTTATTATAAGTTGATTTATACTAATCTCCAACCATAATATAATTTAATTTCTTCAATATACTTTTTTTAATCTTCAATAATTATTTGTGTATAATTATAAATGTGCATCTAAATTATATGCATAATTTTTAATCTTCATTTAACTCACTATATTAAACAATTGGACTATCTCCAACTAACTTTCATATTCTTATAAAACTGCCATCTTGAATCCAAATCACGGGTATTTATATCTTCTGGATATTCTAGAACCATCTCGTAAGATATCATGTTCTATGTAATTCTATTAAATACTTGTTCTGAATTTTCTGGAAACAAACCATTTCGCAAACAGGCCACTCCGGAGATCCAGAGAATTCCATTCTTTTCTATTAATAATTTTGTTTACATTTAGGCTTTTCAGATCAGAATAAACATTCAAATTAGTAACTAACACTCTAATTTAATAAAATACACAATTCAAACAATATATTATTATAATAACCCCACCTTGTATTCGTAATTATGATTAATCTCTATCTGTCAAAATTCGAGAGTATTTTTGGTTGCCTAGGCACATGGCTCACTTAAAAAATATCTACAAAATCATAACTACTAAAATACAACTTTTTACAATTATTATATGCTAATTTCTTAAAATGCCTCACATAAAAATAATTTTTATAAAATTCTCGTAGTATAATACTTATTTAAAACAACCAAATATCTAATATTATGTAGTATATAACTTATAAATTATTTTTCTTATAAACCCTAATCGTATCAATATATATATATATATATATATATATATATATAGATCTACATATATATATATATATATATATATATATATATATATATATATATATATTCAGGGATTCTACAGTATTCACTGCCTTCCCTCGCTCACCCGTTATCACCTCTCATCTGTTGATCCCATTCTCCATCGTTTAGGACTCTCTTACTCATGGCGTCGTCTACTTCGTTCCTCCAGGATTTTCTGGGTCGTCCTCCTTTCCTCCTTGCTATGGGGCTCCATTCGGTTATTCTCTTTATCCATCTGCTATCGCTAGTTCTTCTTACATGTCCATACCACTTTAGTCTTTTTTGTTCTGTTATATGTTAGTATGTCTGTTTCTATTGATGTTCTTTGCTTTATTTCGTCATTACTTCTCCCATCCATCTTGTTACTCGGCAGCATCTTCGCAGGCATTCCATCTCTGTTGCTACTATCTTACTGCTGTTTTTTCTTGTTTATGTTCCAATTTTTAGCCCCATAGGTCATAATACTTCGCACTAATGTTTTATAAATCTGTGTTTTTGTCTTCATATTTGGATGTCTATCCCACCATCCTGAGTTAAGTTGTCGATGCTGTTCTTGTTTGTCCTAATCTTTGTGTAATTTGTTGTGTAATCTTTGTGTTATCTTTCCTCTTTTGTTGCCTTTTTCGTGATTATAAACCCCAAGTATTTAAATTTATCCTTTCCTTTGATTGTTATGTTGTCATCAATCTATAAGATCTTCTTCACTTGTAGATAGATACTCTGTTTTCGCGAGGTTAATATCTAGGCCAGCTTTGGTATATTCTTCTTGTAGTTTCTTCATCATGTAGCTGAGGTCGTCTTGGTCTTGCGCAATCACTACTTGATCGTCTGCAAAGCTCAACGTATATAGGTATTCGTTCCGTACCGGTACTCCCATGCCTTCGCATTTTCTTTTCCATGTAGTCAAGGCTTTCTCTAAGTATATTTTGAATAAGGTTGAAGATTTGGAACAACCTCGCAGGAGCCCTTTTGTTGTGGTGAAGTCCTCTATGATTCTTGTTCCCTTTTAATGGACACTTTATTTTCTTTATATAGAGCTTTGTAGCTTCTATGAGTTCCGTCTGTATTTCTAATTTGTACATTGCCTCCCATAGTTCTGACCTTGGTACATAGTCATATGCCTTTCTCAGGTCCACAAATGCCAAATGTATATCTCTATTTTTTGCTTTTTTCTTTTCCAACAGTTGTTATAGTGTGTATATGTGGTCTATGCAAGATCATCCTGCTGAAGCCTGCCTGGTCCTCCCCGATTTTGCCTTTTATCACTTGCTCTATTCTTTTCTCGCAGTATCTTTCCATATAATCTTCCTATTAGTGATATTACACTTATTCCTCTGTAGTTTTTTGCATCGTTTTCTACCTCCTTTCTTAACTATAGATGTCAATATATGCCTCCGTTCATTCCTTTGGGAGCTGTTCTCCATTTATGGCTTTCTGAAATATCCATTGTATCATCCGGTGTAATTCTTTTGATTTGTATTTTATAAGCTCAGGTGAGATGCCTCCAGGTCCCGGTGCTTTCTTATTTTTGATTGCTTTTAAGGACGTTTCTCATTTCCCTATCTGTTATTTCTATTTCTTGTTGTGGGGATCTGCTTCGTCCTTGCCTGTTAGTTTTCTTTTCCAATGAATTGTGGTCTTTATTCTGTTAACAGTTCCTTGTAATAGTCCTTCCATTCTTTGTCCTGTATATTTCTCAATTTAATTTTTTCTTTTGAGTTTTGTTTTCAATCCTCTCAGTACTTTCTATGACTCTGAGGTTCTTGTACCTTCTATGTATGTTTCAATATTTAAGCAGGTTCTTTCCCATTCTTCATTCTTTTGTTGTATTATTTGTTTTTTCACGTCCTCTACCTTTTTCTCTATATTCTTTTATAAACTTTATCGTTGTTTGTAGTCAGCCATTTTCTGTATAGTTGCTTTTTTCTTCAATTATTCTTTTTGTTGGTTCATTTATTTCATAATAGTGCTGTTTATTTGTTATATGTTCTTTTTCTCCAAGGGCTTCGAATGCTGTTTGTTTTATACTCGCCTTTATATGCTCGTATATTTCTTCGATGTTGTATCTAAATTCTATTAATTTTTGGTCTAGACGTTTGTTGGTATAGTTCTCTAATTGATTGTTTTTGAGTAGTTCTGTATTATATTGTTTTTCTCTATAGTGTTCAAGAATTCTTCTGTAGAGTCTTGTTATGTTTCCAATTAATGCCCATTTTTGCTGTCAGTAGTTTATAGTCTGTTCCACATTCTGCTCCTCTTCTGACTCGCACATCTTTGATCTTTATGTGGTATCTTGTTTGATTATTATGTAGTCTATTATCGATTTCATCTTTCGTGTTTTCTTGCGTCCAAGAAACACGAAATTTTTGTATAAAATTGTTATGCATGATAATAAAAAATAAAAGTAAAAAGGAACTAAAATCAACTATGTACTATAATTTTTGAAACACACATATTTTAGAGTGCCCGTCCGGCAAAAAGTTATTTGATGAAGCACTCTCTTCAAACTTTGAGTATTGCTTCATTAGGCCGAGTCTGATACGATTTCCCTCTGCATTTTTTTTTATTCTGGGGCATTTTTCCTTAAATTTTCCAAAATATTTCACACCGTCAGACAGGAAAATCGGAGAAACAAGTTCCATCAGACATTATATTCTTTTAATTAAATAGCGTAAAAATTATAAGAAAACTACGAAAATAAGATTGTCTGATGATAAATATAGGTCATTCAATGCGCCTGGTGACACAAACTTGTTTTCTGATTTTCCTGTCTGACAGCTGAATTTTTTTTTGTGAAATTAAAGGGAAAACGCCCCAGAAACAAAAAAAGTTGCAGATGGAAACCGTGTCAGACTCGGCCTAATAAAGCGATACTCAAAGTTTGGAGATTATTATCTATCATAAGCTTTTTTTGCCGATGGGAACTGTAACTAAGAGGGCAGTAATGTTTTGACTCAGACCAAACCTATTTTCATTATTTATGTTTGGTCTTGAGTTTGGTTCTTAAACCTTAATATATTTTTTAAGTAGAATTTCTTGAGCTTAGTTCATACAAAAAGGTTGTCTAAGATGCTATGACATATTTATTTACTTTTTTTTGGCGTTTCGGCAGGATATCCATGCCTTTGTCAAGAAATAATATTGACATGCAAAAGTTGGTTGGAACAAGGATAAAATTAAACATCAAAATTAAAATAATAGTAAAAACATAGAACAGACCCACTAAGTTACTACAAGTACTTGCAATGAAGATGCCCGCGAACTTACCCATTCCAAATGGACTATAAAGGCAACCATATGTTGAACACATTGCGTGGCGTCAAAAGTACTGCAGAAGCTTCCACTTTAAATTTGTTGCCAGAAAAATAAAAGGCATTATATTTATGGAAGCATTAAAATCTTCCCTCAACATGGCTATTGCCTACGGTATTGCTAATTTTCGAAGAAAACCAAAACCCCAAATTAAAACAGTCGCTGCTCTAAATATATAATATATTTTTTTAATTTTCCATGCTTTGTAATGGATATGACGAAATATAAATAATAATAATAATATATTCATTGTTCACTTAGTAAATTTTATAAATTAGGCAGCAGTTTTAAATAAAACGTAATTTTTGTATTCAAAGTGTAACATCTGAAATAATTTACATGGCATGTCATCTGAAATAAGGAATTATCATAATCTCGATGTTCCTTAAAGATATTGGCAATCACATATTGTTCCACATCCTTGATCCCAAAATTACTGTTAGCTGCACTTAACTTCAACTTTTTACACACCTAGTAGGAAAGTAACAAGAGATATACTCTTTTTGACATCGTTTATTATGAGTGCTACTGATTCAAATTTACGTTTAAGCATGAAACAACGGGTTTTGGTAGCATAATAATCTTATAAATTACAAAAACGTACATAAAAGACACACGTACACAACTAGAACATAACAATCTGAAGTAAGCTAAAATATAAAATTTACGAAAATATAGCACAGTGAAAAAAATATTCGTTTTTTAATTATTTGATCATTTATATTTTTATGACTTGCCTGAAGGAAACTAATGATACAAGCAATGTCATTGCTGCTTCTTAAATTTAGGTTATATTGATAATTTTTTTAGCTTATACACTCACTGGCCCGAAAAAGGGAGCACTTGCATTTTTAAAATAAAACTTTAAAATTTAAATTCCTTTTAAACTTTTAATATAATAACGTAAACACAAACGAAACAAACTATCAAACACAATTGAAGTTGAATTGCGTTGATTTAATCTCAAGAATTATGGTTATAAATCCCGAAAACAGCGGCTGCTATTGTTACGTTGCTTTAAGACGAAAGAAGTGAACGATATGTTGCTCAAAAGTATCAAAATATCCAATAGTACTGTGCACAGTATTTTTACACGTTTCTTGGCAATCGGAGCTTACACTAGACGACCTGAAACAGATCCCCAACGAAGAAACTAGTACCCATGATGATCGCTCTCATCTTACAAAGTCTACGAGATCGTCGTACCACGACTGTACAAATCCCGAAATTCAAACTTCAGTACATCCGGAATACTAACGTAACTGAACAAACAATTAGACGAAGGCTTGGAGAAGCAAATTTAAGCAGTGGCAGACCTGCAACAGGCCTACAACTTCTTAGGCGTTATCGAGTTTGCGCGGATTCAGTTTGACGGAGGACCATACTCGTTTACTGTAAATAATTGGAAGCACGTTTTATTACCAATGAGTCCAGATTTAACTTGCGGTCTTTGCCATACTCTCTCACGGCCAGATGGCAGCTAGACTGTAGCTGACTGCAAAACTTATTTACATCTTATACGGTTGTATCATAATATGTAGGTTAAGCCGATGGGTAGCACCATTGTTTTTAAATCTGTTTTATATGTTTATCTCTCCATCGCATTCGTAGGCATCCTAATGGTCTTGTCTTTATCGGGACCTCCTTCAGATTAACTTGGCAAGACGATTATTAGGGAAGCTTGTGGAGATGAGCAGCCCTATGTCCAAAGGGCTTTCCACATGTAAACGTTGGGATCTATTTCTTGTACGACATCGCTAGCGTTACATATCTGGTTGATCTGGGCATTTGTCTTCAATTCGGTATTGGTTGGGTATTCGGGTCGTGACAGGGTCCTTCAAAAGTTCCTTCAGATGATTTTTCTCTTATTTTATTAGTATCCATGTCTCATAATCATACATGAGCACCATTTTAACGTTAATTATGTACTATTTTGTTAATTTTTTAATATAAAAATACGCGCTATCTCAGAGTTGGTTATCTTTTGTACCAATGTTTACTTTTTACAATATTAGAGAAAAAAATAATTGTTTATAAAAAATTAATAAATATTTAGTACATAAACGGATCATGCAAAGTTTTGCTTTAAAGTTTTAAACGCTTGGATCTACTTCCATTACCAATTTTTAGGCAAATAGTTTTTGTTTCAGGTCGCTACTAAAATCAATATTTTTCAAAATATTCTATAATTTTTACTGTATGTATAAATGGCATTGTTAAGCAGTGGGTTGATAGATGTACTCACATAGTTTTAAATGTTAAATTAATGAAAAAACACATAATGATTAATGAAGTTGAAAAAGCTGTCTCGGCAAAAAATGGTTTTAGAAAAACCTTTTTTTTAATGTGTGAAAAATTGTCAGGAGTTTAATTAAAATTCTGATTTCTCAAAAATATAGTAACATTTAGTAAACAAATTAAATATCTGATAAACTATTGTATATTCTTTATCAATTTTTTTTTGCTTTATATTATATTATATTGGTAAAAATGTCCCATTTTTATTATTTAAACAATGATCTTGTTAGGTATATCATATATTTTTTTTTTGTTTTCACTTAAACTTTGATATAAAAAATTTTCCACCACTCATTTTATGTCTGGTGATTTTCGACAAACACTGCCGTTTATATCACATTTAACGCGCGCTAATCAACCTAATGCATGTCTCAAGTCATCAGTTTTATGGAGTCATTTACAGAAATTGACTTTGAAAACCAACATGCATGTACAACTACAATGGGATTCATCAGATGGAAATTTTGCAAAACAATTAATGGATACTGGAAATCAGCAAATACAAATTGATGAATCTACGCAATGTATCACCTTGCCCGAAAACTTCTGTAGTATCACAGAAAGAAGTAGATGAATTGGTGCAAAAACTTTTCCAAAACATTGCACAGAACAACAAAAATTATCAGTGGCCTAATAAGCGTGATATATTAGCGACCAAGAACATCGATTTCTATACCATCAACATAACCGCTCAGAATGGAATACCCGGCTAAACGAAAACATAGAAGTCCATCGATATTGTGGTGAATCAAGACGAAGTTGTCAACTATCCAACTGAATTCTTGAATTCGCTTTGCAACAGAACCAGACTTAAGTTCATCTTCCTTTTTCAGTCAAAAAGATGGTACTTAAAACAATATTATCGAGGCAACAATTCGTCGGCTTAGTGACACAAAAATGTATCTCAAAAATGACTACTTTTTAGGAGAGCTTATATAAGGTTTTTAAAAAAATGATTTGCATTTTGTAATGACCTGTAGTTTATTCTCAACTTTTGAATTATTAATCTTAGTTACATACAATTATATTACAAAGTCATTTATATTTGAGTTAATATCGATAAATTTCGAGAGATGAACATACTGAGTGGCAGGTATAATAATTAAAAGTATAATAAAATAAAATTAAGTAATCTCTACCTGGTCCGAAAACTTAACCAAGCCATTTAAATACAAATGACTTTGTAGTAGGATTAAGAGTAAGCTTTACGCCAATAAAGTTTATTTTTTTAATAAATATATTGTAGTTATTCCCATCAATAAATTTAATTCTGTCAATCACGATTGATGATTGATCTTATTGTTGGTGAGCAACGACTTATAGAAGAGATGATACTAGGAAGGAAATAATGCCTTTATTACACAGCTCTTCTAAATCCTTAGAGTTTTCCTCTTTTATTGGCCCTTTTCCTTCATATGCCGTTGTTAAGTTTGGCATGGAAAATTTTCATTTTCCTTGTTTTATTTAAAAAATATGTTTATTATCGTCTTTTCTGTACTGCAGCCATGTTAATTTTAGCCAATTTATACTACTACTATCGATGTCCACTTTTTTGTTTTTTATTAGAATTGTGGGAAAAGCTTTGAAGTCATAAATTTCTTCCTGTCCACTCTCGTGTACAGTGTATTTTGATTTCTTTGACACCATTCTTACAGTGGGGTACCACACAGTGGGGTCAAATATGTCCACATATTTTTATGTTTTCTCAATATGACAATGGACCGAGTCATACTCCATCATCGAATGGCAACGTTCAAAAAAGCAATGGTCAAGTTTTGGAATCTCTAATGTCTGAACAGCGTAAAGCAACATAGCAGATACATTTACGTTGCGGTTTTGGTCACCACACGTGTCACTTATTCTTAATCGTCACCGAAAAAATATATCCTCACTTTGTTCATATCCTGACACATTAGGTTCACTGGTAGAAACATGGGAGGCACTATCTGAGTATGTCACTTGTGATGAGAGCGGTAAATTATGAATATGTGTTTTATCATCTCGTACCGATTTGTTAAGCGCTAACAAAACTAACTTCTTCCCTCTTGAATCCATTATTGTGTAATAATAAAATTATAAAACAGTATTATAACGAATAATATAACAATGTCTACAACAATTAACTTAAAACTGATTCACTTATTTACGTCTTCCACAGTTGTAACAGAACTGGAAATGCAACGGACCACTCTGCTAAATATAATAAACAAATTATCAACCTATTCAAGTGTTTCACAACTGTAACAGAACTGCAAATACATAGGACCACCCTACTAAATATAATAAACAAATTATCAAATCCACAGTCGCTACCTGCAATCACCATTCAGTGCAATAAAATTAATTGCCACAAAAATGTAACTCAATATCAGCTTATTTATAGTACGAAAAAAATAGTATCACAGAAATGTAACAGCACTTATATTTCTATGACACTAAAAGATTGCTAAGAAATGTAGTTACCAAAACTCCTTACTGGGGTTTTAGGTGGTCGGAGAGATACAGTTTTGTGTCACTCAATAGAACTCACTAAAGTAAGTTCAATGGTGTAAATATCTCAAAACGGGAAAAAATGTAGTTACATTTTTGTGTCACTAAGTCGACGAATTTTGACTGATAAATTTAAAGGTAAAGACGTACTATTGCCACGTATCCCAATGATCCCGACAGATATGGCGTTCGAATTCAAACGTTTACAGTTCCCGGTGCGACTCGCTTTCGCCATCACTATCAACAAAGTACAAGGACAATCGTTGCAAGTGTGTGGATTAAATTTGAAGAATCCATGCTTCTCACATAGGCAGCTCTATGTGGCCTGCTCAGGCGTCGAAAAACCTTCGGATTTATTCGTTTACGCAGCAGAAGGAAAAACAAGAAATATTGTGTACCACACAGTACTTCAATAAATATCGAATTGAAACGAAACGCTGCAATGTTACAATCTTTTCGAAATGAACAAAATCAATAAAATGATTCAAAATTAATTAAATATTTGTGTAATGTCTTTCTTTCAAATTTATTTTATTTGGTGGCGTAGCAACCCGCGTAAAGTACGTCTAGTATAGTACTACCATATTTCTAAGAGACTCATTAATATTCAGCTCAGAGGGGTGCCCTTGCTAGTGGTATCAAATTCCATAAACCTGGGGCCCGTTTCACAAAACTACAAGTGTTGTTAGTAACAATTATTGTTAATATTCAGCACTTGTAATCACAAGTTGTTAATAACTATACAGCGTTCCACGTTAAGAAAATAACATTGCGGAGATAGGGCCATGTATTTCTTATGGACGATAGAAGCGCAGCGCCTGCCACGATGTACGCAAGCAAGATTCAGGGTTGTATAATTTGTGTTTTCGTTTTCACAGACATGAATTAAATTAACGTTTTTTAACGTAATTGAACAAAAGTGCCCATTCGAAACAAGAGATGAAAAGTAGGGAAAATTATTTTAATTAAATAAATAGTATTTACAAAAGATAATTTTATTTTATCTTATTTTAATTATAGTAACGACAGTTTATTTGTTTTTTCGGTAAGAATATCATATACCATGAATCATAGAAATCAGTAGAAAATATTGCTTAGTTAAATCATGCACTTTGCCGGCCATTAAAGATTTAAAAGGAAATAAACGGACCGCTTGGAATGCATATATCTAATTACTAATTGCAACTTAAAATAATACGGTGTGCGTATGTCCAGCGATTTTATGTCGTTCTCTGAGACTACATAATGATAATAAGGCTTTGTGGTTCTTCAGTTGTTATTCTGACTTTACAGTTAAATGTTAATTGAAAATGGAAATTCGAAAAATATATCGACAATCTAGTAAACCGCATTTCTGAGAGTTTTGGCAACACTGATCTCCATAAGCCTAATGTTATTTTCTTAACGTGAAACGCTCTATAGCGTTTCACAAAAAAAATATTTAACTTGTTCGTTACATGTGTAAATTTGTTAGCAACAAGTGTACTTCACGCATGTTAGTTACAAGTTTGTAAATAAACATAACCTTAAAATAGTTTTGTTGACAATTTACTAGTTAAACTTCTTTTCTTCTTCAGTGCCTTATCCGGTCCGGATGTTGGCGATCATCAAGTCTATCATGGTTTTGTTGACTGCTCTGCGAAACAGCTCCGCTGAGGTCATCCCAAACCATTGTTTGGGATGACTAGTTAAACGTCAGTCGTTATTTATAATTCTGGGACAATGTCGAAAAGCATCTTAAATGGAACTAAAATTATAATTTTAAAAGAGATTAGAAATAAGAAAGCAATTCTTTTCAGCAGCTTTTCCGACAAATTAACAAAAAAAGACAAAATAGAATGTTGGAAAACTGTGCACCAAAAATCCACCAGTTTAGAGCTTGTGCCTCCAAATAAGGATTGGACTTACAGCCGTGATGTATTTTGACAAAATTTAAAGAAAACAACAATGGTAAGTGTTAGCGTTTAATTTGCCAAAGTGTAAGCGTATCTGACACTTTTTTCGTATTGTAGAAGAAACTTGATAACAGGAGGAAAACTAGTTCAGGTGGAGGCACAGATTCTAAATTTACAGAAATGGACAATGTAGTTCTCGACATTCTTGGGCCGGATAATCCAATTCTGTGTAGTCTCGGCATTTCCGAAACTTGGGAGCAAGATCCTGAGAAGGAGCAAGATCCTGAGAAACGTTGAAAAAGAAATAGAAAATTCAAACCATTTGCAAGATCACGGTGCAACAAACAAAATTAAAACGCGCTATCTCAGAGTTTCTACTGGGAGCAGCAGTGTACCTACTGCATCTTATGCAAAAAGGAACAAGTCGAAAATATCTAATGAAAATGACCCAATTGGCGAAGCACTAATCGATTTAAAGAAGAAAAAATTACAACACCAAATTGAAATCCTTGCAAAAGAAATTGATCTAAAAACATTAGAGATTTTAAAACTAGAACGGGAATTACATGTGACCCCTTCAAAATTCACTGCATCGTTCGATTCTGCTGTAACCTACCTCATAAATGTAGAAGAGTCACCTACCAGTGAAAGCGTGGAATATTCGACCATTGTTTGAGAAGTTATGTTATTGTTATATTTGATTTTTTAATTAATTATAAGAAAAACGTTTTGTTTATAGGAATTACTTCTTTGATTTTTAATTCATTATTATGCTAAGTATTTGTTAAATGTTTTGGAAATTATTTTTTCGTTTAAATAAAAAGTAAATATTGTGTATTATTCTATATTTATTTATTTTATATTCTTTATTGTTTTAAAGTTACACTGGAACTAGTTTCTATTTCTAAAATAATTTATCAACTCCTGTTGTCTTTGTCTTGCATTCAAAGGAGCTGGTTGTCCGGCTATTTCGTTATCGTCTTCCATTTCTTCATTATCCATTTGTCGGTTTATATTCATTCTCTCCCGAGTAATGTTATACAGCGCTGTGCAGCATTTGAAAACATTGGCTGCATATACTCCACTCAAACGAAAGTAGTTAAGACAAGGAAATTTCTCCTTTAATACGCCTAAAGCATTTTCGACTAAACGCCGTGTTTTCTTATGTGCTCTGTTGTAGGTAGCCACAGCCTCATCCACATTCACCTCAATTGGGGTCATAAGCCAATCTAATAGAGGGTATCCAGAGTCACCTAGAATTATTCTATTTGGAATTGAGTGATTTCCATTACGATTAACAAAAGCAGGTTCGTTTTCAGTTCTAGCATCTATTTTAATAAGCGTCCCATCAATACAACCTATAACTTGGGGAAATCCTGCTACTGCAAAGAATTCTGCAGTCGTATTTAAAATATTTGCCGGCCAAGCAACAACTTGATGAAATTTTATTTGGTTAATTGCGTGTACCACTTTTTTTACACATCTACTGACACTCGCTTTGCTGACCCCATGAGTATCTGCTATGACGTGATATTGTCCTCCACTGCCTAGCCAGTGTCATGCTATACACAATTGCATTTTTGTTGCCAGTGCATAAGAGCGATGCGTTGGATGCTCTAAGACAAGTGCAATGTCTATACGAAGTTGTTCCATTTGTATAGAAGTCATCCGAAAACGTTCATTAAACTCGTAAATTGATGGAAAATCACTATTAATTCTTGGACTGAATATTCTCCTCCTTCTTCTTTGAACAAATACCTCATTTTCATTTTCTGACGAAGAGCTGCTACTAGACAATATTTTTTCTACACTTATTACACTTGTCAAACCAACTACCTACCTTTAAAGTTAGGTAGAAAATGTTTAGTTTACTACAACTGTCAACTACAAACTTGTAAATTATTCTTGTGTTGAACAAGTAAATTGTTGGTAGCTTACAAGTAATTTACTTGTAAAATTGTAAAATTCACTAGTGGTTACAAGTGAATACTTGTGCATTCGTGAAACACTAATAACGAGATATTTTGCCAAACTTGTAAGAATTTCATGGTAACTGACAAACGTGTAGTTTTGTGAAACGGGCCACTGTTTTATGAAATGATCCGTTGTTTCTATAATTTTACACCTCGAACAATAGCACCCCGCTGATCTTAATATTAGTGAGTCTCTTAAAAATATGGTAGTACTATAATATATAAATGAAACAGCTAATTCTTTAGTATTGTAGACTATCCAGTAGTTTTAGTACTATAGGTTTTGCCAAAAGTTAAACCGGACTATTTTTTACAGATAGTGTAACACTACGGTGCACTATCTGCTAATAAAGAACTATAAAACTATAATAATATAAATAAAAAAAGGATCTTTCTAACATAATGTCGTTGGAATTTAGTACATACAATCTTACTTCCCACATTGCCGCGCCTAAAAGCTTGAAAATAAATTACTGTAATTTGTTTTTCGATTCAAAGTTTAAATCCAAGCGTTTAAAAAAAAAGATACTAGATATATACAAGTTGCACAAATCTGTTATACAGGGTGTAATAAAAAGGGAGATAATAAATTAAATCCCTTTCTGGAGCTGTTACAATCATCATCATTATCAGTGGCATTACAGCTCGTTATGAGCCAAAGCCTTCTTCAGAACAATCTTCCATTCGCCCCTGTCTCTGGCAACTCTTCTCCATGCTTTAACTCCGATGGATTTTACATTATCCTCTATGTTATCTTGATAACTAAGTTTTGGTCTTCCTCTGGCTTGTCTTCCCACTGGTCCTCTTCGGTCGAAAATTTTTCTGATTGTTGCATCTTCATCTCGCCTAATTACATGTCCTATCCATCGAAGGCGTGCTAATTTAATACGTTTTACAACGTCAGCTTCCCCAAAACTTCTATATAACTCAAAGTTGTAGCGCCTTCGCCACAAACCCTGTTCTTGGATTCCTCCATATATTTTCCTTAGAATTTTTCTGTCGAAACGTTTAAGCAATTCTTGGTCGTTCTGTGTAAGTGACCACGTTTCAGACCCGTATGTTAACACTGGCCTTATTAGTGTTTTATATATGGTAACTTTAATTTTTCTGGGTAGTTTTGGGGCCATATGTTTCCTCAGGCCATAATAGCACTTATTGGCAAGCACTATTCTTCTTTTAATTTCTTCGCTGACATTGTTGTCTTTGGTCAGCAGCGAGCCCAGGTAGACGAAGGTGTCCACACCTTCCAGTTCCAGATCATCAATTAATAGTCTAGGTATCTGGTTGCCTGATCTAGTACAATACATATACTTGGTTTTCTGTGCATTTATTTGTGCTGTTACAATCTAATATGAATAATATTGGCATACTTTTAACAAAGACTAAATGAATTAAATCTAACAATTAAAAAAGGTTTGTATCAGAAACTAGAAAAAGTTAGATTTACAAAATTCAAGCTTATAGGTCAGTATTTGGTAAAGATATAATAAGCAAAATAAATATTAAATACAATAATGGAAAATCAACAATTGTCGGTGTGTACGAACTATCTGTAATGGTAGATGTAAAAATTTTTAGAACTTCAATATTTTATTGTGAAAACAGAGAGAGGTAGAGAAGGTAGAGAGTAATTAACAAATTCTAGAAATTAACTAGATTATTCTAAAATAATAAGGTTGGTAATTCTGGAAAAGAAGACAATTGAGAACTAGATGCGCATTTAACTTTACGCAGTAGAAGAACTATTAGCCCAGTCTGGTTAAAAAAAAGGTGGAAAAATGTTTCGCAGATATCTGAAGCTTTTAAGACATAGGTGGGGGATACTAGATGATGAATAGATGAAAAGATACTCCTAGTTTTACCTTGCGTTTTTTTTAAGCAATAATTTATGGTCACAATTTGATTTTTTGTCTATAAATTTTTTTCCTTATATTTTAAATAAACAATATTTATGCCATTTTTTTATGTCAAGAATATCTTTATTTTCCCATTTTTTGAATTAAAATTGATAAATAATTTACAGAGATATTTGCAAAAAAGCAGTTTTTTTGCACTAATTTATAAATTTTATTAATTTTTTTATTAACAAAATAAAATGGTATTAATACATTTAAACATCAAGGAATTACCATCTTTTAGATTTGTGCGAAATTTCCCCCCGATCAGTCAAATATTTTATAAGGTATTTAATTTGTTTATCCCTGAGGCTAATTATTTAAACTATTGAGCTTGCCCTATGCATGATGCTAGACACATTCAGCAAATTGCATAGGATTCTTTAAGACTTAGACTATCTCAGAAGTTAAATGCATATTGAGTTTTCATCGAAATTATTTACAAAATAAACGTTTGAAAAAGGGGTATGTTTTATACTTATAAACAATTGTAATAACTTCTATATTTTTCAAGCTACAGACTTGTACGTACAACCATTGGATAGCTGGTAAAAAAGCTCACATTAAAAAATAAAAAACCTTCTATGGCCAATAGGAACGAAGGTAGTGACTATTTTTAAAAAAATCATATCTCCTTTGTTTATAAACATTAAGAAGTAAAATTTGCACAAATTTTGAATGAAAATCTAAACTTTATATTGCTATAAAATTTATCTAATTTTTCGACACGACGGTACTTTCGAAAGATTGACATAGGAAAGTGGAGAGGATATCTGTTTCAGCTCCGTTTTTTTTTCGGCATCGGAACTTCAAATTGCAACACGTAGGAAAAATTTACATTATCTCGGCTTCCTTTGAAGCTGCAAGCCTCTTTTTTTTATTCTGGGGTAGCTCGTCGAAATATGAATAACTACATAGTTTTCACTGGCCGGAAAATATGGGAAAACTCGGAAAAATTGAGTCCATTTGAAATTCACCCTAAATACTTACTTTTTTTTAATTTGCTCGAATAGTCTGTCGCAGTATTAATAATGATGACATAATTTTCACCCCCGATATATCTAGGAATATCCCGGAAAATCAACATATGTTTTTTCATTTTATATCAATGATGTAATAATACTTATATATTTTATAAATTAAATTTCAGGTAATTTTTTAAACAATATATTATTATATTCCTTACATTAATTATAATTGTTTGTATTTTTATAATTAACAATATTGATTTTTATTCTATTTTTCTTACAAATATGATATACAATATTAATCTAATCTGCCTTACTGCTTTGATAAAATAAGTCGATTTTTTCATCACTTGCCTTATTAAATTTTGCAATGTTTATTGAACTTTACTTTTTTTATTTTCTTTGCATACATTGGTTTAAAAGTTAAAATTTGGTTCATTTATTCGACTTCACTGTCAGGTCTGAACCTTTTTGTTGCAGGTTGTTTGTCTTCACTTATTAAGTCAGTCGTTCCATACATTAATATATTAATGGGCGATCTTAATGCCAAGGTGGGTCAAGGTAAGGTAAGAGAACAAGTAGAAAAATATGGGCTTGGAAACAAAAATGACAGAGGAGATCGATTGATTCAATTTTGCCAAAGTGAAGACTTCGTAATAACAGATACCTTTTTCAAATTACCTCCTCGACGGTTATATACATGGACATCTCCACAACATACTAAAGAAAAAATAGTGAGAAATCAAATAGACTACATTATGATAGTAAGGAGGTATCATAATGCTGTTAAATGTACTAAGACGTACCCAGGAGCTGATATAGGCTCAGATCATAACCCGGTAGTTACTATGATAGAGGCGAGACCAAAAAAGATTAGAAGACCACACAGAAAGGCACTAGATTTAAATAAACTTAGAAACAAAAATATAAGACAAGCAACAGGAGAAGAAATAAATGAAAACCTCCGTTCAGTGCAGCAACAAATTAACGATACAAACAACGTTAACCAAAAATTAAAGTACATAAATACAGCTATACAAACAGCAGGAAAGAAACATCTTACAAAAACAACAACAAAGAAAAAGGGGTGGATGACACAAGATATACTAGACTTGATGGAACAAAGAAGAAAGATGAAGAATTACCCAGACAAATACAAAGAAATAAATAAACACATAAAAAAGAGAATAAAAGAAGCCTAAGAGGAGTGGATTAAAAAACAATGTGAAGAAATGGAAACCTATGAGAAAAAGTACGATGCGTTCAATATGCACAAAAAAGTAAAAGAGATAACAGAAAGCATAAAGAAATGCCAAATAGGTAAACTTAAAGACAAAGATGGAAATCTTATTGTACATCTAGAGAATAAAATAAAAAGATGGACAGAATACCTGAAAGAATTATTTGAAGACGATAGAAACAACTTAACTCAGATAATCAATGCAACTGGGCCAGACATATTGAAAGAAGAAGTAGAATACGCAATAAGAAACGCCAAAAATAAAAAAGCAAATGGACCTGAAGAAATTCCTACAGAACTGTTGAAGCTTTTGAATGATAAATCCGTAACCATAATATTAAATTTTGCAGCGAGGAGCTAAAACAGTTTCCCCTCCACTTTCCTATGTCGATCTTTCGAAAGTAACTTCGTTTCGAAAGGTTTTAAGTTTCGAAAAATGGAATGAATTTTATAGCTATAAAATTCAATATAAAGTTTAGATTTTCATTCAAAATTTGTGCAAATTTTACTTCTTAATGTTTATAAACAATGGAGATATAATTAACAAAAAAATTGTCGCTAACTTCGTTCGTATTGTTCATAGAAGGTATATTTTTTTTTGTTAAATGTGAGTTTTTTACCAGCTATCTAATGATTTTACGTACAAGTCTGTAGCTTGAAAAATATAGAAGTTATTACAATTGTTTAAAAGTAAAAAACATACCCCTTTTTCAAACATTTATTTTGTAAATAATTTCAATGAAAACTCAATATTAATTTAACTTCTGGGATAGTATAAGTCTTAAAGAATCCTATAAAATTTATTAAATGTGTCTAGCGTCATTCATAGGGCAAGTTTAATGGTTTAAATAATTAGTCCCAGATATAAACAAATTGAATAACTTTTAAACTATTTGACCGATCGGGGGAAAATTTCGCACAAATTTAAAGGACGGTAATTCCTCAATGTTGAAATGTATTAATAACATTTTATTTTGTTAATAAAAAAATTAATTAAATTTATAAATTAGTGCAAAAAACTGCTTTTTTGAAAATATCTCCGTAAATTATTTATCAATTTTAATTGAAAAAACGGGAAAATAAAGATATTCTTAATATAAAAAAATGGTATAAATATTGTTTATTTAAATTATAAGGGAAAAAACTTATAGATAAAAAATCAAATTCTGACCATAAATTATTGTTTAAAAAAAACGCAAGGTAAAAATAGGAGTATCTTTTTATCTATTCGTCATCTAGTAACCCCCACCTATGTCTTAAAAGCTTCAGATATCTGCGAAACATTTTGCCGTGAAATCGATGATTTTTGTATAACCAGACTGGGCTATATTTAAACGGATCAATAGTAAATTTTATCTTATTTTTATTAAAAGTTAAATCAGCATCCGGACTCACAAAGGCAACATATTCAAGATTTCTCGTATTTTTTTAAAATAATATATTTTTAACCTCATATGCACATAACATTTAACTTGCTACAAGAAAACAGTTTCAGAACGTATTGTAACTTTTTTTCGAAAATGCTTTTGTCTTATGAGAACCACGTGTCAATTTTTAATATAAAATAACAACCATATCACGATATATTGGAAAAAAAATAGAAACAATTTTATAATAGTGGATTGTAGTGAAATTGTAGATTCAATTGAGCTATTTTTGGCGACATAATATGTGGTTTAATATGATCTACTTGTTTTTTACACCCTGTACATATTTATGGAAAGAATTTATTACATTACTACTTAAAATTTTGTTACATCCATCCTGTACGACTCTATAGTCAATATTTTTTGTGCTAGTGCATTGCCGTAAAATATTCACACATACAAACGCACTACAAGAGTAGCTTAACCTGAAAATGTCACTAATGAATCAGCGTTATTAAATTTGTGTCAATGTAATAAAATTTTTTCAATGCAATTACCACTAGATCAGATGACTAAGAACGAATGGTAATAGGTGTATGTCGGCTGATAAATTCACATAATTTTGCTTGCATCTAGGTTTTATTTGACTATTATTTTGTTGCCTTCGTTGTTATTGGACATGGAACGAAGGTTATGGAGTATACGTAATAAAATGATCTTCACATTTACATTGGTTTTTATACTAACTGTAATATTTTACCTTTATAGGTTTCAGTTCTTTATGGGGATTAAATACGAATTGTGATCACTATTATTTAATTTAAGTTGGCTGTTTATTTCTTCCATAAAACGTATTAGTTACAAGTATTATCGATTTTCACAAACTAAAAATATTCTAGCTCAGCAGTACCTTTTAACAGGCATGTGCAAAAATGAAATAATTCCCAATTTATTTTATTTATATAACAAGTATCACCTCGTTTGCCATGCTTAGCACATACAATAAATTTTCTCTGAGCTGATTTCTTTTTTGCTTTTTGCTGCAATCATCGAAACAAAATGTCGCTCAGTTAGTCGTAGTGGATTGTTTCCGTCGGTTGACCTTCTTTCAGATCTGGAATACGTTTGTGGAAAATGATGAACTTCTAAAATCTGCCTAATGAGAATCTCTTGAAAATCCAGTATGGAAATATTTTTTCCGATGTTATTTTGTAAACAGCATGCGAATTTAATAAACTTAAGTCCAATAAATCAAAAAAAGTTTTTTATACCACTTTATCGTTTTGTGAACGCATTCTACTGAACTAAGTAAATGTCACTACGGTTTACAGCTCCCATATTTTCATTTCCATTCAATACACACTTTCTCTTGTCGTTTCTCTATTACTGAGGATCGGGATTTCTTCCAATTTTCCTAACAATTTTTCTCCGTTGTTTTCTATCTTCAGCTATTCTGAGAGCTTCGCAGAATAAGATTCCAGCTGAATTATTAATTTGGTACTACCATCTAGTTGGTGATCGTCTTCTTGATCTTCTCCCCGGAACGTTTCTAGAAACAATTAATTTCTCCAAACTATCGTCATCTCAAAGATCACTCACCTTGATACAAAAGTAAGAATGCTACGATGCTACGTCTTCTCTGTCATTTTTTATGATGTTGAATCATGGACCTTGAACGAAGATATATAGTTTAGAATCTGGTTTAATACAACATCTGTGCAGCTTCTCCGGGCTGCTCCAGATAAGATAAAGATTGCCATGATGATCGCCAATATTCGTAACGGATAGGCACATCAAGAAGAAGAAGAATCGTCACCTCGAACCACGTGACCGAAAAATTGCAGAATACGTTGAAGACATATTGTGGACAGTCTTTTTTTAAACTCGAGTTGGTTTAGAATGGAAACGTTTGTTCTATGAGCTGTCCAAGGTATTTAGGCGACACACCGCATTTTTTGCCATACCAATACGTTTCCGAACTTCTGCTTCACAGTTATCATCATTAGCTATACTGGACCCGAGATAGACAAAACTGTCCACTATCTGGTATTCCTGTAACATGTTAGTCAGTTGAATAGTGTGGAATCTGTCGACCACCATTATTTTTGTCTCAGCTTTATTGATTTTCAGACCAACTTCAGTGCTTTCATACAACTCTTCGCAGGAAATTAAACATTTCTTCTTAATACACACACTGTTTTATTTATTTCTTCCTTGGTAGTTCTGTATATCTTTCCTGTTAATTTCATATTGTTAGAATGGAATGTTGATAGCATCTGAACTTCCCTTTGTCTTTCCACTTTACAGCTAAAAGTCTATCTGTTGACCTATACTCGACTTCCTCAATCTGTAGTACTTTAGAGAGTGACGGTAGGTTTATTATATATTTGGACGGTTAAAATGAAAGTGGTGTAAGTCAGTTATTTGACATTATTGAGTTATGCTCATATTCGTTTTGTCTATATTCAAATCTATTAGCAAGAAAAATGGTGTAGGTCAAAAGTCTTCTCTTGTCTCATAGAGGCAGGATCGGTTTGATCGGCAAGCCAAACTACTCATTTATCGTAGTTAAATTGTGGTGTAAGTCTGACTTACACCATTTTTATATCAGCCAAGTGGCAGTTTTTGTGGATGCTGTCATTGACTGTTCAGTGCTGTGTCGGTTGTCGCTAACTATGTTTTTTTATTTCAGAAACTGATATCGAGAACAGTGTACCTATCTGATCTGTAGAGTAGAGAGGGCGAGTTAAGTTTCACAGCACTTAGGCCACAATTGACCCATTGTGCATCCTCCCAGGGAGCTGTCACCCTTAGCTCATTGTCCATCCTGCCATTTCTAGGAAGGTGGACAAGTCACCAGGAGACATCTCTCTTATGTGGGCAGGTATGGGCCAAGACTCGCCGAACGCGTACTCTCGTATTAACGATAACTTTGGGCATTCACATAGAACATGCTCTACAGTTTCGTCTTCTCGTTTACACTTCCTACATAGAGGTTTGTCTGCTAGCCCCAGTGTGTGGAGGTGTTTGCTTAGTTGACAATGACCAGTTAAAAAACCAACTGCCAAACGTAAATTTTTCCTGGTCATTCTCAAGTACTTCTTTGATGTTGACTCTTCAAGGTTACTTAGTGTTACCCTGGCAAGTTTACATCCTTTCCCTTCTTCCTATCTTTTTACGGTTTGCGTATGGGGTTGACATTTGACAATTTCCGCGATTGTTGTAGTTGACCAACCAAAAAGATCCCCAGGTCCTAAGAGTCTTAGGCCTGCCGCCTTCCTAGATAATTGGTCAGCAATGCGGTTGCCTTTATTCCTATTGTGTCCTTTAACCCACCTCAAGATGATGGTATTACCATCCGAAGCTTGAGTTAGTGACTCGTGACACTCCATTACTAAACCTGATGTGACACGTGGTCTATTCAAAGTTAGTAGCGCTTGTCTGCTATCTGTGCAGATCATTATAGTTTTCCCTGCTATACCTTTTTGGAAAACCCTACCGAGACTATAAAGTCATTCCCAAATTTTTAACTCAAACACCATACTTCTTCAATCTCCCAAATTTTTAGAAATACGCGAAATTTTTGCGCTTCTCCTTGTAGCTATTCCTTCAGCTAGACGAAAACTAGATGTCACAAATATCAATATTTTTAATATCTGGTCATTTATTCATTCTGTCAATGTACATCTTATATAATTGGACAGTTTCTACCGTATCATCACACAGACAGCCCTTACTACGGTGGTTCACAACTATTCTAATACCCCTGTTTCGACCATTACCACCTAAGCTTTAGCAAAAGGTTTTAATTACTCTCTTATCCCATGTCACATTCCAATTAAGATAATCCGAATCTGAATCTGAAAAAAGCCATCTCAGTTTACCTTATCGAATTATATCGAAGTATTACCGAAGATACTGAAATAACTAGACAAGGCTTTGCTAGAGTTCTTAGAAACCCAAAGCCTCCTACTCTGAACATTAGCCAATCCGAGAAAAGAGCCCTGAAAGAACTTCAGTCAAATCCAAATCTAGTCATTCTTCTTGCCAATAAAGGAAATGACACCGTCATTCTTAACACTTTTTCTTGCAATAATAAACTCTTAAATCTCATTAATACTCTAGACTACAAAGCAATTCCTAATAATCCAACAACCTATTTAGAGAAAACAACAAAATTCATCGTCAATAAAACCTCTTTTCCTGTTGACATAAAACACTCTCTAATTCCTCGTGAAAAGTCTTTCAGAACACCTCGAATATATGTCCCATCCAAAATTCACAAACCCGATATTCCTGCAGGTATAATATAAAATTCTTTTCGTTTTATCGAACTTAAACTTTCTCATTAATCATTGTATGTCCAACACTTATTTCATCCCCCAAAATCAATTATACAGACAAATAAATTTTGCCCCAATGGGCTCCCCACGACCACCATTAATTGCCTGTTGTCTACGATATGTTGACAACACATTCGTCATTTGGCCCTACGGCAGGGATGCCTTGGTGTCTTTTCAAACCCTGTCTGAATTACATACATCCATACCATGGCATAGTATCCAGTTTATATTGAAGGTGAAAACTGATTTATCTCTACCGTTTCTCGACGTTATCATAAAAAAAACCAATCGCAAGGTTTTCATCTGTTTTCGAAAACCCATCCATACCAATTGTTATTTCCAAGCCAACTCTCATCATCCATCAATCCTTTACAAATTAATTTAGTCATTAATACTCTTGCCTCCAGATCATTACGCCTTTGCGATGATGCAAGTAGATCCGCTGAGCCCTCTAGTTTAAAACAAGCCCTCATCCAAAAATGGTTATCGCGAAAATCATATCAATAGGAGCATCGATAGGTATTAATCTTCCACCAATCTCAACCCAAAGATTCAGACCCTTATAATACGCAAGCTCTTCTTCCTTAAATCAAAGATATCACTGACATTCTTAAATCAAGAGGAATAAAGACAATATTTAACCCCCAACAAAAATTTCCATCTCTTGTCCGATAAATCAAAGACAACATTCCAAATGAACACAGAGTTTATGAAATTGTCTTGTCCTGTCTTGTGCAGACTGCCGCCGATCTTATATAAGTCAAACAAATCGTAGAATCCAAAGTAGGATTTATGGACAATCAATTTCTTCGCAATTCCGATTCAATCTCAGCCCTAGGTCAATCAATGCATTGATTAGTGATTGTATAATCTTCTACTTCACAAAAATAAATTCAAGGTAGTTTTAGGTGTTCTTACTGAATACTTAGTCAGATAGCTTCTTTTCTCAAATGGGCAAAATGAACAGAGAATAGCAAGATGAAAATTCTGCGAAATGCAGAGAAAGCGGCCGAACATATCTTCTGCAATATTAGGACAATAATTAGCCAATGTTAACAATTTCCCTTGAACAACTTTTTTTAAAATCACTCTGAGATAGCGCGT